>NW_005871140.1:3520940-3559514 GCF_000147115.1 Myotis lucifugus
TCCAAAGTTCTGAGATTTAATCTGCACCACTCATCCCAGGAGTACAGGAATGAAGGAAATCCTCAGGCACATAGAGTGTAGATGCATCAGAATCAGAATGATGGGGTACCTCCTGGGCACTTCTTTTCCTCTTCAAACCATTCTTAACGTTTGGTGATCCCAGACAGTGGGGCGACTGCTGTCATCACATCCTCACTAATGGGGGCTTGGGATCCAGAATTTTGACGGGTAGAGAAAGCCCTCAAAGTACTCCTGGTTTCAGATGCCAGTTGCTTGTTTGGTGATTGGGGCATTTTCTCCCTTGAACTTTTCCTTTTGAGAGAGCCATTTTCTATCACCATTCTCTTCCATTTTGCAGCAGTTTTGACAGAGCTGGGCAGGCTTTCACTGTCACTATCCCCTACTCCACTGTTTATTTCATCACTGATAACTTCCTCCTTGGCATCTAAGGAAGGCTTGAATTCCACATCAGAGCCACCAATGTCACTCTCAGAGTCTGACATACTCCACCTAGATCCTTGCACCTTAGGCCACACTTCCTCTCAATTTCATGATCTTCATTCTTATCTGATGCACAGATTTGCTCCTTCCTGTATATGGCTTTAATAGCCTTCTGCTACCCCAGCCCTTTGTAGGGCTGTCATGAAAAATCTGTACATGGCTCAGCCGGCATGGCTCAGTGGTTGAGCATCAACCTATGAACCAGGCGGTCACAGTTCAGTTCCCAGTCAGGGCACATGCCCAGGGTTGCGGACTCGATCCCCAATGTAGGGTGCGCAGGAGACAGCCAATCAATGATTCTCTCTCATCATTGATATTTCTCACTCCCTCTCCCTTCCTCTCTGAAATCAATAAAAATATATTTAAAAATAAGTAATTAAAAACACTTTTAAAAAATCTGTACATGAACTTGGGTGGACTTCCCTTTCTCATGGCTGAATGTTCCATCAAAAGGGTGGTTGCAAACCAAGCAAGGCCACCAGGGTAACCCTCCATCTTGGTCCAAATCAAATCACCTAGTGAGAAATCACAGGGGCTGAAGTGGACCATGTGCTGCCTATCTCCAACAGCCTTCCATTGAGGTCCCTTGCCTAGGACAGCCAAGGCAGAGCTGACCAAGGGCCCAGCCTCACTGCAGGCTGCATCCCTAAAGGGAAGTGGAGGCCCCATGTTAGCAGTGCCACCTTCCCCCGAGGACTTGAACAGGCCTTGTTATCCTGAACCTCATTTTGAACAATAAAGAGAAATTACCTGTTTCCATGTTTGCCTTTCTGTCTTTTAAGGGTCTTCAGGTACACAGAATTTAGTTGATCATTCTAGCATCCTGGCATGCTATCTTCATTGGTACGCTTGGTTTTTATTTTATTTCCCATCTCATTCTCACATTCCTAATCCCAGTCATCTTCCCTACAGGCATACTCTCTATATATATTCTTTCAAATTTCTGTTCTTCAATAAAGTAATCTTTAACCCTTAGCTTCTCTCTCTTTTTCTCCCTCCCTCTCTTTCTTCCCTTCCCCATCTAATCTCAGCAAATCTATCAGCTATATCTTCAATATATCCAGAGCCTGATCACTTCTTGCAAATGTTACCTCCTACCATGCTAACCTGTCACCCACATTTCTTGTCAGAACTCTTGGAGCCTGGCCTGTGTAGGTCAGTGGTTGAACATCAACCTATGAACCAGGAGGTCACAGTTTGATTCCTCCGGTCAGGGCATGTGCTGGAGTTGTGGGCTCGATCCCCAGTGGAGGGCATGCAGGAGACAGCTGATCAATAATTATCTCTCATCATTGATATTTATCTCTCCCTCTCCCTTCCTCTCTGAAATCAATAATTTTTTTTTTTTTAAAGAACTCTTGGAATAGCTTCCTCTGATTAGTTTTGTTTCTTGCTCCTTGGTGGCTCCTGTCACACTGGTTATTGAGCATAACCATTCTCAGTGGTTCTCTGTCACACAGTGGATTGTTTAGCCTACACATGCAGTTAAGCATAAGAAAGAAAAATAATAAATGATAATGTTCAGGGTAATAGTAATGGAATTTTCAACTTGAAAATTACTTGTGAATAGACTTCACAGTCTTTTTAGTTACATGCAAAGTATATGCTAATATAACTAGTTATTTTACACAATTAGTTAAGACATTTGATATTGTGCCTATTGCCTTATAAGTATATCTCACTATTTGTCATTGGTGAATACCTGAAATATATGTGTAAATAGATTTTTATTAATGCAAATCGTATTTTCTCAGTGATTTGGATAATAATTTCAAAAACGCTTCATCTTCACTTTAAAATAATCTTAATTGGTAGGGGTAATAGTTTCTCTTTGTTAGGTGTGTCTATCAAGTAGTTAAATCATTATTTAGATGCAGCAGAAGTTCTAATTTTTTAAAGCACAGCAATGAGTCACTTTAATGAGAAAAATTATTCCTAAAAAAGTAAAGAAATGTCATTCTTGAACCATATAATTTTAAGTCAAAATGGACAACAGAGATTATCTAATGCAACTCTTTTAGTTAACAGTTGAGAAAAATTTGAATCCCAGAACTGAAAAATTAAAGACTTTGCCACATATAACAGATTTAGTTAGAGTTGTTGCTAGAGATAGTACTAGAACTCATATCTTCATCATACAATTCACTGGGATATTCTGGTATCTGGTTTATACATTTGTAAATCTACGCTTTTTAATATTACCAAGTTAATATGAGTGAATGTCTGTACAACTAAGAGGAATATCTTCCTAAATCTATACACGTTATTATTTTATTTGATTACGTTTAATGGATCCATGTTCAAACCTCATCTCAGCCACATGTTTATTTGAACCCACAGACTTTTCATTGATTCTGGATCTCACTCTGAGGCTTTATCTTAGTTTAGCTAAAGTGCAAATAACTTCAAGTTTTAGACAACTTGAGTCTTAAGTGTCACTTAATTGTTGTACAGCCTTGGGCAAATCACTTAGCTTTTAATGGGTCTTATTTTCTCAACCATAAAATTGAGCTAATGACTGTACTAACTTCTCAAGGTTATTGTAGTGATCAGGTGTTGTGACAGTGATGCAAAACATTTTGGGTATTTATTATGTACCAGACATTTTATCAGCTGATAACATTAAAATTAAATCCAAGTGGTCTTGTTAGAAACAAACTGAGCTTGTTAGCTGAATAAACATTTCACTCAGTTAATTTTATATATACATAATTTTATCTTTGTATGTATTTCTCATACTTGCAGTGGATCCACCCTCCGAGCCAGTGATCTTTGTTCCCCTGGCTAGATGGAGAAGCAAGTACCTTCCCTACATCATTCCAACTTCACTGCACGTGTGCCCATTTTCCCCTTCATTGGGCCTCTTCCCCCAGTGATTTTCAGGGAATGGACCCGTGGTTTCCTGGGAAGTGTAAATGTGCAGCTTCCTGGTGAAGCTGCCCAGATGACCATGCTTATAATGTCTGGCCTGCCCTTTGCTTTCTTCCTATTATTAATATTAATAACTAACTAGTTATGAGGGTAACAGTGGTACATCTATTCTTTGATCACATTAAGACTTGTAAGCATTCCTTTCTTCATTGAGAAACAAATGTAATTATCTTACTTGATTTCTATATATACTACAGCTGCTTCATTTTCTTACAGCAGATATTATCTCTTAATGACAAAATTTCTTTTTACAAGAAAACCAATGCTATTTGTTGATATAAATTAAAGATCTCTGATACAAAATGTCCCTTAGACTTCTTGCTGATATTGATAGGCACACAGTTTTTTTCTATCTACTTTTTAAAACTGTTAAACTTGGTCAGCAATATGTAGATTTACATTTGTGTCATTGTGTTCCTTTTTCCATGTTTGTATATTAATATAAAGAAATAAATTGCCCTAATCGGTTTGGTTCAGTGGATAGAACGTCGGCCTGCGGACTCAAGGGTCCCGGGTTTGATTCCGGTCAAGGGCATGTACCTTGGTTGCGGGCACATACCCAGTAGGGAGTGTGCAGGAGGCAGCTGATCGATGTTTCTCTCTCATCGATGTTTCTAACTCTCTATCCCTCTCCATTCCTCTCTGTATAAAATCAATAAAATATGAAAAATATATGTTTAAAAAAAGAAATAAATTTCTGTCAGACAACATGGCATGGTAATATCAGCAGACACATGAATAATGTACATGGGACAATGTTTTAACTAAAGAAAAAATTAAATGCTTGATATGTAAAGGTAAAAATTAAATTTCTAATAATTTTTATATTCTTTGTACTATTATAGTTTTAAAGATATTGTGATATCTCAAGATAGACCATTCACTATAAAACTTGCTGAAAATTATGAACCATATAAAGTAGCATACATAATTTGAAATGTAGTGCCTTTGGGACATATTATAAATACTTTGATAGCCTAATCTTTGTTAAGGGTTTGGAAACATAAGGAAGCCAGTTTCATATTTATAGTTGGGTTTCCTTCTTGCCAGTTTCTCTTTTATAAGTTACTAGACTGTTGAACAACAACAAAAAGACAACATTCTCAAAATTAACGGGGTTTAAAAAAAAATTAGATGATAATAGAAGATAATTATTTTCAGCCAAAAATATATTATTAATTACAAATATTTCTGACACAGAAATGTATCTCATAGAGTTTAACAATACTTAGTGTTTTAATGTCAATACCATATAAACTGATTCAGTTTTAAATGCTATCATTTTATGTATACAAGAATGAATATTCTCAATTAGTATACCTAAATGTATTGATTTTCCAAATTTTATTTTGTTACCAGTATTTATTTTCCTAGAAATTTAATGAGCTTGGAGAAATATGTTTTACTTATCAAGTTTTAAGCATTTTGATTAGATTATTTCTATCTATGTTAAATAAGGAAAGAGGTTGTGATGTATTGGCTTTATGTCCATTTTTGTTCTTATATCGAAAGAAACCCCATTACTTTTGAAGAGATTCTTAGATCTACTATAGTTATCTTAACAGACTGTAAGAATGTAAAATAAATAACAGATCATGTTGGTCTGGATAAATGATGGCAACTAAAAAACACTAAGAAGTAATTTATGTATGTGGTATTGATAATGTACCTTCAGGTAGCAAATTTACTACCAAGTACTTAAGCAGATTTTATTAATGAACAATTTTGGGCAGAGAGGAAATGCTTTAAAAAGTTTTCACATATATGAAATAATAATTTTCTTCGGTAGATTCATATTTGGTAGATTAGGATGCACTGGGTATATTCTTGATCCATACTTCTTTAACCCACAGTGACATTCGTCAAATGGTTGGCTGGAATTCATTTCATAATCTGGGACTTTGGAGCAGATTTTACCCCCTGTGCAAAGTTAATTGACCCAGATAGGAATTAAATCTGCTGCATTCAGAAAGTAGAGCTAGCCAGGACAAATATATGTTAAGATATGAAACAATCACATCATTGCCCTATGGAATATCATTATTTATAGACACATTTTCTCACTCATGGGAGTAGAAAAATGTGTTCATGTAATTTGTTGTATTTTCGCTGAAAATGGAGAAATAACTATGTGAGAAATAATTATACCACCATATCTTTCAGTTGGAGTCATATTTGTTTTGCAAAGAATGGGGTTATTTTCTCTTGGTTTTCTTTTTTGTTTTTGTTAGGTAGGTACTTTGGGGTAGATGTGAATGTTCAATACAATGTTTATAGAGATATGCATATATTTTTGCTGAACTATTGGCCATTGACTTGGCACACTATGCATTCTGCTATATTTACTAACTTATATTCTTTAATGTTGCATGTTGCTTCAAATTATATTTCATCCGTTTTTTAGGGCATTTCCTCTGTCTTTGTGATCGCTTCATTTAGGATCACAGTAAAGCAGATACTTTTGTATTTTTAAGGTCACCCACAGCTTCTACAACATTAGGCACTTTTATGTTTAGGAACTAGCTGTGCTCCAGGACTCAGTATCATGACATTTAATGTTCAGCCATAGCACACAGGTTGTCCATTATGAAGAATCTTAAATTCAGTTAATGTTAAAGCAGATTTTCTTCGCTCTTATTAAATTTTCTTTGAGATGTTTTATAGCATTTGTAAAGTATTTTAAAATAGTGACATTAGGGCTAATATTCTTGTGGGAAATAATTTTGTTTAGGTCATCTTATATTTATACATTTATTTTATTGTCTTTTTTACAAATGAAATGGAGTTTATACTTGTCTTAATTCAGGTTTTGAATTAATATTATTTTAGCAGTTCTAAGAAAATTAAAACTTTGATGGAAGGTAAGCTCAGGTGATCAGCACATTGATTCAGGAATATTTGGCATAGCAGTTCATTAACTATGTGTTAATTATCTATGATTACTCCTGAAAAGCCACAGTGGCTTCATCTTTTAGGTTGCTTCATTAAATCATTAATTTTCTTCGAGGTAACTAAGCCTGACATAATTAAGTCATCTCAGTCTCCACAGATTTTTATCTTCCCAGGATGTCAAGAATACTGAGCTAGTTAATATAAGGCATTGTATCTTGTTCCCTGGATGTATTGACTTTATTTTTTATAATATTTATACTATTTTGGCTCATTTTAAAATTATATTTTAAAAATCTTATGAATGTATATATTTTCATTATGTACTTACTGTTTTAGATTACATTTGTATTTCCTGTATAATAAAGCCCATTTATGTATTTAAACCACTTCTTACCAACAGTTCTTTGACCCCTGGCTACATAAAGCTGCTTCAGTTTATTCAGAAAATCATTTATGAGGAAGGATTTGATGGATCCAATCCCCAGGTATGAGTACCTTCAAACCCTTTTATAATCATGGATATGATGTTGTTTTCAAGCTCTCTAGGACTACACCCAGAAGGTCTTAGAATAATCAACAATGAACAAGCTGTTTCCAGCTCAGAAGATGTAAATAAGCAGAGCACAGCAGCCTTAGTTTGACTAGTGATGTGTATTCAGAATTTTAGCTATGTTCTCAGTGAATGCACATAAGATGTACACATTCAGTGTCAACATGAATTATTGTAAACACCTGGAATTAATAGGTAGCCACATTTTGAAAATTATTCTTAAATCTGTAAGTCTTGTACTTTCCCATCTAAATTTTTATATTTCTGTCAATCAGGATTTAATTTTGAATTACCTTATCAGTAAGAGTTAATTATTTTATGATTTTACATTTATTACAGAATGCTTCGGGTTGTCTCAGTGAATAAAAAGACATTTCTATTTGCTGTATTAAAATATTTTATAACTATTTTTCTGTAGCTCTCTTTTTTAAAAATTTCTCTGAATTACCACTATTAAAGATGTTCCAGTTAGTTTAACTTAAACAAAATAAGGGAAATTTTATTTCTACATATCGTGTGGCTCTGAATTCTTCCTCAGTTATTTTAATTGCTATAGCTGCTAAAAGATTTGCATTTCATTTATATTATTTTAGCAGAATTATTTTCCAAAAGACATTATTTTTATTGAAGAAGACAAAGAAGCCAAGTCTTACTTGTGGCATTATCAACTACACTTGCTCTTAATTCATGGATTTAAAAAATATTATTGTTACTTTACTACATTTAACAGTATCAAAGGTAAAATAAATAATTTTTTAAATTTGTCTTAATCATCAGTTTAATAGCAGGTTGAAAATAGTATGTGTGTGTTGTGTGGTGAAGCACATTCACTTATAGATGGCTTTTCGTGTATGTTACAGTTTTTGTGGTGGTCCTTGGTATTTACTACAATTTTGTTACGCTCATTATTGCTCCATTTTTGGTCCTAGTTAAGATTTATGGGCTACATGTCTTCTCTTTGGTGGCAGTGCCTGTCTGGAGAGGTAAATTGGTCCCTGACAGACACCTCTCCCCATTCGCTGTGGTAACTATGGAAACAGGCATGTCATATTGGTCCCTGACAGACACCTCTCCCCATTCGCTGTGGTAACTATGGAAACAGGCATGTCATAACAGTTCCTACGGTACAGTGTGCAGAGCTGCTGCTCTTGTAGGATGATGACACATCTTCTAAGACCAAGACATTTTTTTTTTAAATCAAAAAATCAAATGCAATAGCAAAAAGATACATACTTACACATAAATGTAAAAGCTGTTGTTGGAATGGATTGAAAGGTTTGTTTTCTTGGTTGTTTATTTCACCATTTTCAATAAACAATATTTTTCATGAACGTTGACAAACAACAAACAGTAGCTGGTTTCACTCTCTGAGCCAGAGATTCTGTAACTGTTGACTTTCATAAAAATGAACAGGGTTGAAGTAGACATTTCTATGGTGAATATCAAGAATGCTAAAAAACTTTTAACTAAATAAAAATATACCAGTAAGTCATTTAAAAATATATTTCTAACTTTATTGGAATGAAAATATAGTTAATGAATTTCCATATTGTTAAGTTATGGATTGTATCGTTTGCTAAATTCACAAGTCTATACATCTGCCTCAGAAACTTTAGATGAGATCAGGAAGTCACAACAGTGCATCTATCAGTCACTACTTAAAATATATTATTCCTGAATCACAATAATATTCTGATACTGAAATAAATCCTGCTTTTTTAAGAGGAAATTTTCATCTTATGGTTTTTATCATTCCATTTTCAACTAAGCTAAACTAGTTGGAGGCAGCATATAGAAATAGACTCTAAGAAGCATAATATTATATACTACTATATAGCTCACCTGTGAAGTAAAAGAGGTATCCTATTAGTTAACAAAACTTAAAGTGTTTACCTCTCCTCCACTTTCCTTTAGAAAAAACAGAAAAACATTTTACGAATAGCAATCCAGAGTCTTGGTTCACCTTTGTGGGGAGATGATGTCTGCTGTACAAAAAACTGTGACAACAGTCACAGCCTTACAAAATTCCTCTTCGTTCTCCGTGGTCTTCTGCGCACCTCTCTTTCAGCCTGCCTCATCACTGTGCCAACACATCTCATCCAGGTAAGAACTTTTCAAAACCACTTTCCCCTAATTAGTGGTGCATAGTAAAGAGCAAAATGTAATTGCTTTAGGAGTCTGATAAATTATTTTCACATGTCCTTTACTAATTTTTTCTTTGCTTTCTTGTGAGCTTGCTAGATCATTGTGATATGAAGTTGATTTTGATCTTTTAATTAATCATAAACTGATCTGAACATAGGTCTTGAAGAAATATTTGTAGACCTATGTGAATAGCAGCATTAACTAAAATGTGGAAGCAAATTAAGTATTCATCAACACATGAGCAGATAAGCAAAATGTATCTTATATTTCAGTGGAATACTATTCACCCTTGAAAGGAAATTCTGACATATGCTACAACATGGATAAATCTTAAGGACATTATGCTAAGTGAAATTAGTCACAAGAAGATACTGTGATTTCATTAACATGAGGTAGTTAGAATAATCAAAATCATAGACAGAAAGTAATATGGTGGTTGACAGGGACTGAGGGGAGGTGGGAGTGGGGTGTTATTACTTAAAGGATACAGAGTTTTTGCCTGGCCAGTATGGCTCAGTGGTTGAGCATCAACCTATGAACCAAGAGGTTCCAGTTCGATTCCTGGTCAGGGTACATGCCCAGGTTGCATCCCCAGTGGGGGGTGTGCAGGAGGCAGCCTATCAATGATCTCTCTCATCTTTGATGTTTCTATCTCTCTCTCCCTCTCTTCCTCTCTGAAATCAATAAAAATGTATTTTAATAAATAAATAAAGGATACAGAGTTTCAGTTTTACAAGATGAAAAGAGTTCTGAAGATGATGATGTCAGCACATTATGAACATAATACCAATGAACAGCTTACTTAAAAATGAATAAGATGCTAAATTTTATGTTATTTTCTTCTAATGCACATACTAAAACCCTTTAATTCAAAATTACTTAGTTTTATAATAGAAGTTTTAAGTTTTGTTTTGCTTTATTTTTCTAGGAAATAGCAAAAATAACAATAATGATAGCAGCTCAAGATATGGAAATATCATTCCTTGGTCATTTGAAAAGTATCATTTCACCGAGTTATGCAGATCTTCCAAATATTTACACATTTCATTATACAATATCAAACAATCACATTGGTTAATATCATTACCATCCACAATGTTGTATGTGTTGTGAGGTTATTTTTATCATTACTTTTATATTGTAAGAATATGCCACAAATTCTTTATCTTTTCACTTATTGAAGGACATTTGAGTTGTTTTGAGAGTGATGCTATTATGAAGCAGCTGTGACCATTCATGTAGAAGTCTATGCAAAAAAAAATATATATATATATATATTTGTCCCTCTAGTAATCACATCTTTCCAAAAATTTTTATTTTCAGTCTTTTTTATTTTAGCTTTTGCAGTTCATGTGAAATGTTATGATTGTGGTAATTTGCATTTCCTGGGTAACTAATAATATTGACCATCTTTTCATGTGCTTGTTGGCTATTAGCCTATCTTCTTTAGTCTCAGCGGTTCTCAACCTGTGGGTCGCTACCATCGGAAAACACATATAGCATATCAGATATTTACATTATGATTCATAACAGTAGCAAAATTACAGTTATGAAGTAGCAACAAAAATAATAACTTTATGGTTGGGGGTCACCACAACATGAGGAACTGTATTAAAGGGTCGCGGCATTAGGAAAGTTGAGAACCACTGGCTAAGTCTTTTGGCCATTTTTTTTTAAGTTATCTCCTCATTATCAAGTTTTAAAATTGCTTATTTATTTTAGGTACACCTCTGCAATAGTTTTTTCCTGTCTGTGATTTGTCTTTTCTATTTTCTTAACATTATGTCTGAAGAGCTGAAGTTTTTAATCTTGATAAAGTTTAATTTATCTATTTTTTAATGGCTAGTGGTTTATCTTCCCCATTTTTTCCATCTTACCAGTCTTTGTCCTCTACCAATCTTTTTTATGTGTGTTTTCTTCTAAAACTTTTATAGTCTTATCTTTTCAAATAGATCAATTTATTCCAATTTGAATCTTTTACACTTTAGTTTGTATTTTCAAATAGCTTTTGGCTTATTAGTTAACATCCTGATTATATGTTAACTCACTTTATATTCACTAGTTTTCTTTATTAGTAGTACTTTTTACCAAAGTATTCATTGTCTACCTCAAACATGTGATTCTTATATGTACATCTAATACATTGTAGTCTCTGTAAAGTCAGGGCCACATATTTGTAATTTTCCTTTTACTTAGCTTAGGGCTATGATAATAATATATTAGTAAGTGGAATAAAGTATAAAAATTCCTAGTGCAATACCTAGATTTTTTTATATTTTCAATAAATGTTAAAGGAATATTGATTCTTACTTGGAAATTTATTTCTAATACTCGATTATTTAAACTTGAATCTTTATTTAAATTTATGTGACTTTAGTATCTTTGTTCAAACCCTATCTACAAATGGCAAGTTTATTAAAATGTCATTAATTATACATAGTTTATTAAAATGTCATTAATTATACACAGTATATATAGTACATTTCAAGTCCTATGACCAAGGAGTTCAGCATAAAAAAGAAATGAATTTTGATTCCTTGGTTAGTAGGATTTATTTATAACAGTCATAAGAGGATAACTGTTTTTCTTTAAGGGCTTTTCATAGACTGTGCTTGAACCTAACTTACTATTATGAGTTTAAAATCACACAAATATTATAGGGAAACTCCTTTCTCTAATCGTCTTAGACATTGTACACATACTTACATTGTTTGCATTGTTAACGATGTTAAGTCATGATAAAGTTAATGCTTTAATAATAGTTTGGTCAGATTTAATGAGCTTCTTGATTATGATGATGAATAAACCTCGAACAGACCTGTCAGATGCTGGTGAAAATAGTGGAATTCATACTACTACAACTATGCTATTGCTACAAATATTTATCAGGCACATACTACATGCCAAGTACTATACAAGTATTATGTCATCACCACAGCCCTTACCTCTTTTTTTACAAGGTCACACAGTTAATAAGTGGCAAGCCAGTCATGTCCTAACTCATGTCTTTCTCTGACTCCAAACTCCACCCTCTTCACTGTTAGGTTGTATGGTTTCCCTAAGCATCACAAAATCTCTGCAAGATAGGTGCAATGCCAATATCAAAGAAGATTAAACTGAAGTGATTCTCTAAAGCCACGCCTCTATTACATCTTTAAAGCTAGTATCAAATTCATATCTGCTTAACACTTTGCTCTCTGTCACACTACATCCTATGGGTCTTAAATTATTAACTACCTGTGATAGCAGTAACTTTCCATTAGGAAAAAAATGTTCTAGGGTAGCATTGCTATTATTCAGTTTTGTTTTGTTTTTAATACTTACCCGAGGATGTTTTTCTATTAATTTTTAGAGAGAGTAGAAGAGAGAGGGAAAGACAGAGAGAAATATCGATGTGAGAGAAACACATCAATTGGTTACCTCCTGCTCAAGCCCTGACGAGGGCCTGGCCTAGGAGGAGCCTGCAGCTGATGTGCGTTCCCTTGACTGGAATCAAACCCAGGACCCTTCAGTCTGCAGACAGATACTCTGTCCACTGAGCCAAACAGGCTAGGGCTTATTCAGCATTTTTAAAGAAAAAAATCATTGTAAAATCTTTAACAAATTAGTACATGTGAAAGATTAAATGAAGAGTTACATTCTAGCAAGGGAGGAAAAAAAGATGGAAGCCTATTTCCTTACATGTAATTGCAAGAAAAGAAAAACAGTTATGAAATAAATATATGTAGTTTTTTATGTATTCTAAAGGGACCTATGCAAAGCAAGGGAAAAGAAAGAAAAAATTTTCAAAAACCATTTTAGGGGTGATCATCTTTATTACTTAGAGAAGAGACCCCAAACCCATTGTGAATGTTGTGACAGTGCTTCCTCTAGCCCCAGTGTAAGGGACCAGCAGTAATATGATTAAAGTAAAGGCCCGATGCACGAAATTCTGCAAGGGGCTCAGCCCTCACAACCGTGGCAGCTTGCCTCAGCCCTCGCACCCCTGGCTTCTTCCAGAAGGTCATCCGGAAGGCTGTCTGGAAGGTCATTTGGCCATCCGGTCTAATTAGCATATTACACTTTTATTATTATAGATAGCCTCAAGTCATCCTATCTCATCAATGATTAAAAAATTGAGACAAGCCCTGACCAGTTTGGCTCAGTGGATAGAGTGTCGGCCTGCAGCCTGAAAGGTCCCAGGTTCGATTCCAGCCAAGTGCATGTACCTTGGTTGCAGGCACATCCCCAGTGAGGGGTGTGCAGGAAGCAGCTGATCGATGTTTCTAACTCTCTATCTCTCTCCTTTCCTCTCTGTAAAAAATCAATAAAAATATTTCAAAAAAGAAGAAGATTGAGATGATAAGGTGAACTGGATGTCTGCATATCAGTATTTAAATTTTGGAAATTTATAGACATGTTTAAATCCTTCTATAACTGGAAAAGATATAGTTTAAATTTTTGCTTTTGAAAATACCAGTAAAGAGACAACTTTGAAATGGAAATAGAAAAACATAGGGTCAGACTTTGATGACTGCCACTTCCCTAGACAATTTTGCCTGTTATAATATAGTAGTATTCTGACCCTAACATCAATTGAGCTGTAAAAAAACAAATAATTTCTTTGCTCTTTGAACATGACACCTAACCATATTTTTGTTTTTATATCAAAATATTTAGAAAAAAATATAAAACTTAATAGTTTGCTTAGACCAGTTATGATATAAATAGGGGATAACCCTAACTCTCAAAGACTGGTAAGGAAAATCACAACATTTAGGCTAAAGAAAGAGACTCAGAAGGAGCATGTTTACACTGCTTCTAAAATCATACATCAGCTTTATCTCTATTGTGACCAGTGCCATCCCTGCAAACTCCAAGTCAGGTTTAAATGGTGATTAATTTACTAAGGGAATTTAGCTTATTCATTCATGAAATAATTTATTGCAGGCACGGTTCTAGGCACCTATAGGGTTATAGTATGAGCAAGACAAAGTCTCTATCCTGTGGAGCTTTTCAGCAGTGTAAAAGATAGCATGGATAGAGCAGAAAATTAGTATATACAGTATAGGTATTTGCACACTTGAGCTTAGAATTTGATAGTAAGGTGGTTTCTGGCAGGAAATAGAAATTTAGTTTAATATCCTTGGAAATTTTGTCATATAATTAAAAACCTATACATAATAGAATTGTGATACTTTTATTTGAATATGTTATATAGAGTAGCACTAGCTTTAAAGTTATATAAAGTAGCTATATCTCTTAGACTGGTAAAACAACCAATTGGTGCTCTTTAGTTATTAGCATTCTGTCAGACTTGTACAGTAATGATTAGTTACCCTTTATTGTACTTTTGGCATGCTTCCCATGTTTAATTTTATTGTAGGAAAGGAACACATAGTTAAGGAAATTACAAAGAGGATAAAAAGTTAAAATAAGGAAAATAATGAGATAGAGTCAAAACTTACTTTAACTTATTGATATTAATAAGACTTTTGCAAGTAGAATGAAAAATAATTATTTTTAAATTTACATTGTGTTTAGCCTCACAACTTTGAACTTGAAATTTTTTTTTTACTTCCTTTAGGTTAAAGATTATCTCCATAACAGCACAGGAAAAAGTAACAAGCATATGTTGAAACAAATGTATAAAAATAAATTCTAAATATCTGTTAATAAAACCCTAAAATTATTCATCAAATATGTCTTTAAAATATATATAGCCCTAAACAATTTTCCCTGTGAAGTAGTAGTATTGCTCATATTGTCTCTTTCTAGAATATAGTTTTAGTGTCTGCCCAAAGACATTGCATTAAAAATGTATGTGAAAATGGCCAAGTTAAGCACAGACTTTGTTACGTGCTGAACTGTGGATTTAAGTGTCATTTGAAGGAGCAGAACTATGGACGGCTCCCCTATATTCCAGCATTACTCCGTTCCCAGATCCCTGCTGTGTAGTTGTTCCACTCGCCAAGAAGCCTGTTAAAGAGTCCCCCAGAGCATGTGTACAGCCCTCCATGTTAATAGTTAATTGGTGAGGATGGCAAGATGAGAGGACAGCCGAACATGTGGTCTCTCAGACTCAAGCAGTAGACAGACCTTTAGTTATAATAACAGCAGCTGCTCACATTCTCACAACTCAACTGTTCTCAAAACTCTGTTGTCAAGTGAAGGTTGCGGATTCGGGGGGAGAAGGGGTGGAAGGAAAGTTTACTTCTAAGAAAAATAACTACAAACCTGCCTTGAAACTCTTACTACATATTATGAATGAGAATATTATTTCAACTTTGTAAAACTTAAGTATAAATTTCTATATTAAAGGTTGTGATATTTCATCTACATTGGACATTCTGTTGCTTTTCCCCCATTTGCCTTTAGAAACAAATGTTTGTGTACCCTTTGTAATTTTTTTAAAAAAATTATTTTTCTATTGTAGTTGACATATAATAGTATATTAATTTCAGGTGTACAACATAGTGATTAGACATTTATATAACTTATGGTGACATATGATATTATGCTAAGTGAAATAAGTCAGACAGTT
Source organism: Myotis lucifugus (assembly GCF_000147115.1). Lineage (NCBI taxonomy): Eukaryota > Metazoa > Chordata > Mammalia > Chiroptera > Vespertilionidae > Myotis > Myotis lucifugus. The sequence continues at coordinate 3,536,483 of NW_005871140.1, forward strand.
TGAAAGTTGTTAATGAGATGATTTTTTTTTTGTAAATCGTTATCTTTGAAGCAATTACAGTAGGATACTGTTTGATATCCATATCTAGGAAGATATAAAACTATGATTTTTTTGGTCTTAAAAATAAGAACTAGTTTACTGTTAGTGAATTTGTAGTCCATCTTCAAATTATACAAACATTCTGTGTCTTCTAAATTAATTTTATTTTTTATTTCCAGTGACATTTGTGTGCTTGGGGAAAAATGGTGACTGATAACATGTATTCTTTTTGGAAATAAAAACTGAATTTTATATCTTATTATGATTTCATTAGCAAGGTGATTGGAAAATACATTTCCCCTAGCTTATGCATCTTATCTACACTATCTGTGACAGCTTGTTATTCTTGATTTGTATTTTTTATTAATTAAAAGCACTCTTATCTGAAAATGTCAGGGAATATTGAAGCTCTTAGAATTACAGGTAAAACAGGGAAAGCTTTTTTAAATACCTTTCTCATAGTTTTCTATTCAGAAGAAAATTTACTTTTTATTATTGCTAATCTATTCTGTCATAGTCTATACTTTTAGGAAATTATAAACATAAACAACCTGTTAAATTTCTCCTTAACTATAACAACACAGGAAAGTAACCTTCTTTGACATTATTGATAATAAAATATGAAATAACATTTTCTCATTCTAGATTAATTTTTCTCATTCTAGATTAATTTTAAGTATTGCCAGAACATTAGTGGGTAAACTAAAGTTTCTTTTAGTCAAAATATTTCAGATTTTAAAATGGGCTGTAACATATCTTTATTGGTCATCTTTGGCACTTGGTCAGTTAATAGCCTTATTAAGTTTTTATTATATAACCAATGTTTTTCAACAATTTGTCCTGAGGAATTCCCATCCCTCTCTCCCCCAAACTATCTTATTGAAGAAAACTATTACCAGCATGTTAGCTTATACCTAGGAAAGTTTAGGAAAATTTCTTTTCTAAAGAAAGCAAGAAGAAAGGCCTTATTATAATGTCTCTTGAAAATTGAATAAGGAATAAGGTTTTCTTTATTTTAATTTATACACAGTATTTTCAAATTAATCTTCTACAGTATTAATTGTATTATAGCTTTGAACCCACTGAAGTGAATGATACAATATCTTTCAACATAAAGAAATTCAGAATACACCTTTTCATATCCATAAACTTTTGTTCATGCTGAGTATTTTAGCAGCTAAACTCTGTCAAGTAATGAACTGCTTTTGAACCAACCACTAATATGGGATTATGAAATGTGGACTACAGTGGCCTTGTGAATTTCTCTCAATGTGAAGTCTTTTATTATTAAAACAAGAACTATGGACAATTGCATGGTGAAGGAACAACAGACCTTTGTGAGTTCATAACTATAAAATTTTGGAAAATGTTTTTAATTGTTGATATGAGTATCATTATAGGAAAGCATAATACTACCTCTGTCATATAATTTAATCTATTTAAATGGTCTTTTTAAATGTAATGAGAATATTTAAGGATGAAAATTACAGATTTAATCTCTTGATCATAACTATCATTGCCAAAAGATAAAATTAGATATCCTGGCTGTCAATTTTTCATGAATTCCTTTAAAAAAATGATATTCTCAACTGAGAATCTGCCTTTAATTTTTCTAGCTCTCTCAGCTACTCTGAAATAGATTGTAAGAAACTAACTTTTAAAAAATTTTTAAAGAAGCAATGTTAAAAAATGAACTGAATCATATTAAACCATTTTAATTATACACCATATTTATTTATCAAATTCCAGTTTCTGGAAATTTAGTAGCTTCATGTGAGTCTAATGAGTCGTAAACAAAATCTGTTTTTCTTTGCAATAACAAATAATAGAACTTCGTTTCAACTCTGCCGCTGCAGGCTTGGGATCTATGTTTTTATAGCTGCAGTGTTTCTTATCATATCATGTGTCTATTATCTGATTTATTTTTTAAATCTAACTTTAGCTTATATGCATTATACATGCATATCTAATTTGCTTTCTTTATCAAGAATGTTTGAAACTTTTACATAAATAAACTTCAAATTATGTATAAGTTTCTGTCTATATAGAGCATTGGTAACAGTATGTGTACCATTTTACCTTAGTGTAAATATGCATGTTAAATAAGAGCAGGATATTTTAAATTGTCATATGGTAAATGTGCATTTTTAAAAGAAAAAATTTCCATTAGAAACCTTTTGTTATACTTAATCTAAGCAAAGCATATTCGGTAAGCCATAGAAAGAAAATATTTTTTGATGTTTTTTTGCTTTCGCTAAAATAATTTTGTGATGTTATAGTTCACATTGCAGTTCATACTATAGTTTCTTTTAGTGATTACGGTTGTTAAAGTACTATTTAGAGCCAAAATTTTCAAATGGATCAACGATAGGAATATAGTGAAATGTCTCATCACAGTATGGAGATTGAGTCATCTGTTTGGGCATATGGAATCTTTGGCTGCTGGACGGCATAGTCTTTATAATGCCCAGTGTCCAGGCATCAGAAGCAGGGAGGGACCTCTGTGTCCAGTCCACTAGAACATGGTAGGAGAAAAAAGCAGGGAAGGTCTTTAACATTAGGGAAGGACTTTAACATTTTCGTTACAGGCTGTCCTCTACTATAACGCCTTTCATGTATAGACAAGAAATACAACTTCATTTAATTTTGCATTTATTTTACAGATGATATTACTAAGCTTTTTATCTTTGGTGTTACAAGCTATCTGAAAAACACCCGTGAGAAAATATAGGTTTATTTCTACTTATGTACTTGGATGCGTACCTTCTCATAAAGAAAGATGGCTGTCTTCAAAACAGGATGACACTTCTTCGTGTTGAGACAAAACGTGCTTGTAACCAATTATAATTAAAAGTTGTTTAAGTATCAGGTCATATATTATATCCTAATGTTATGTTGTAGCCCTTTGCTATTAATTACATTATTATTACTATATAAAGAGTCCCTGCTTCTTTAATAATGTTTTCGCACTCAATGTAGTTAATCTTTAATGTTGGGAGGACAGGGAAGAGATTAAATTAGCCTTATAACCTCTTTCTCTTCTAGGCTGATGATGGAAAATAAAAGCTCATAGCCACAAAATGTAACACTTAGAATTAATATTTAATTAGATTAGCAAATTGTACACTGTGGCTGAAAGCTTCCAGAGAGTTGTTAGTGCCACAATTGACCTACAGGTTTAGTAATAACTCACTTCTAGAAGCAAGTGCCAGTTCAGCATAGTAGAGCCACTGTAAGAAAGTCCTGAGAGATTAAAATCAGCAAACCAAATGGCAGGCAGGGATTCCTGGGATGGAGCCTTCTGGAAAGCTGGGAGCTGGAATCGCTTTTAAGCCAGGATTCAGATGAGAACAGTGGGTGAAAAAGCTGATCCCTCCTGTTCTGGGAGCTTCTGGTTGTAGTCCAAAATCTTACAACAGATTTTTACTAAATGTTTTTGCTGAAGCTATTAACTTACATTGGAAATCAAATATTGAATAATTTTTCTGTAAAATTTAACAAATGTTTGTGTAAACGTCTGTTCTTAATTTCTTACATATTAGTACATAATATCTGTAAACTCAGATCATTAGATTATCAGATAAGTTTGGCGCTGTACATCTATGCTGTTTTGCTGTGACATGCTGTTTCCTTGTTCCCTGTATAGTTGATTTATATGGTTCATTTCTATATTATTTCATTACGGGGCATTATGCAGAGCTAGAGAAAGAAATTCTGAAGTCTTCAGCCCAAGATTGTTTTTTTCTTCAAAAAAGTATGTATATTGAAAAATACAATTTGGTCTTTATTTTGAAGGCCTTATATTATAAAAGCAATGCTACATTTGCTTATTTTTATGATGCAATTAAATTACAAGATAAATAATTGGACCTCCTGGTGAAACACTGGATCCTTAAATTTCTGACAAGTTAATTTGGCGAAAAATAAAATACCATGAGTTTGAAAACGTGCAAACATAGAGCAGCCAACTGAATTAAGGAACACCTTACATAATTTATTTCTTATATCTTAAATAATTGAAGAAAAGCTTGTCATTAGTTAAAAATTCAAGCAGGTGAGAGCCTTGCCAGCAGAGGGAGTAGTCCTGTCTTCCGTCAGGTTCCCATCATTTTCCCACCTGCCTCAGCTTTTTCCCAGCCAGTTTCCCATCTGGACCTGGCTCTGTCAGCCTGTTCCTGATGACAGGCTATAATTTTATACTCAATATGGGATTATTCTAAGCTGATTTTAAACTTTACTATCTTTAACCTACCACTGCATCACGAACATCAGCTGGATGCTCTGTTTGATATTTGAATATCCGCGATTGTTTTTCTGGGCAGGGTATGTGTGAGCTTTTGGACATCTGTGAATAGCATTTTAAAGATTTCAAGAGTAAAGTAGTAAGCAAAAAATTTCTGATTTAGGAAGTTACACCATAAAACATTTTGAAGCCAAAAATACAGACAAATTTCTGTATGAATAATTTCTATAATATGAAACTAGAATATGTATAGTTTATGAAAATGCCTAAAATTAATTTAAAATATACTTTATTTTGTTTAGCCTATTCATTGCAGTATTTTGTTCACTCCATTTTATAAGAGTTTTCAGAATGTAAGATTGTACAAATGTTTTATAGAATTAAACTTACAAAGAAAACTGATATAAATAAATGTTCTGCAAAGCATATAGTGTTTGAGGCCAGTGTAAATGTAAATAATGTTTCTGAAAGTGTTCTTTTAAAAATGCTTGTTTTAAAGAGCCAACATTTTCATACCAAATTTACAATACCAAGTATTTGATCAGATAAGAGACACAAAACAATGTGGCTCCATTGCTTAATCCTAGCAAAATTTGGCAACTTACTCAGCAATTTCTTTTGCTCTTGAGGTTAAGTATATTTACCATTAGTTCCTTTGTAGATATCTTTTAAGCATTAGAAAATGGAATCAAAATGTGTTTGTTTTGTGATTTCCCTACATGACTGTCAGCTTACCAAAGTTTCTCTATATTTTAAAACTAACTGTGTATGACTTTGAATAAAGTTCAGTGTTAAATGTGGAAAGATTTAATTTAATACCTTCCTTAAGGTATTAATATTATTAATATTATAAATATGTACTACTATAATTTTATTTGATACAAGTATATTCTTTCTTAAACTCAAAATATTTGAACAGCATTATTTCCCCACTATCCAATTTTTTAAATAAAATAAAAATCTAATTTACAGAAATAAGTGATAACTCTGAGCAAGAAAGGGGAAGATTTATAAAAAATTACAAACAGTAAAAGTAATTTTGTTATGTCATAGTCTCTATTTCTATAGGATAAAGAACTTAGTAAGTATGGGAAAACCTCTAGATTTAAAAATCTCTAGATTTAAAAATCTCTAGATTTATCCTTTTATTCAAGATTATTTTTTAATTACATGACAAAGCGTACGCTTTAGTCTGATTGTGTTCCTATGCATATTATTTTTCAGAAAATGTTATAATTTGAGTTGTTGAGTACACACACTCACATCATATCATGTAATAGGGTCAAACATTAAGCAACTTAAATATTTCTTTAACTTCTCAACGTTAACTTACTCATGCTTTTGTGTATGTATCCCAAATTGGATGTGTGTGCCATACTCAGTGGGGACTTCGTTCTTCATACTTTGTGTTTGCTGTCTTTCCTATTTGAGTAATCCAAGAACTTAACTCTTATTTAAGGCATTGCATAAATGCTTTATGTTATTTGGTTTATTCCTTTCAAGCTTCTTGATAATTAAGTGATTGGTTAATTAATTTTTAATTCTCTTGTCAATTTTTTCCCAGGAAGTATATTTGTTTTGTTATGTACTAAATCTTTTATATTATTGAGATAATTAGGTCAAAGAAAGTTTAAAGTATGGGGTATTCTGATTGTTACTTGGCTGCTCTAAATAGATATCTAAACTCTTTCTATTAAAAAATAGAGGGAGTTTATATGGCAGTAGTTGAATTTTTATCTCTTCACAAAGTTCATGGTGTGGGCTTAATGAGTTTTTAATTGAAAGGGAGCATTAAATTAATCTTCCTTTATTTAAAATCCATTTAGTGAATTGGGTGTGTCCTAGTAAAAGTGGTTACCATTCTATAAAAGCAAACAGGAGGCATACTATGAAACCAAAACAGGAACAATCAAAACAAAATCTCAAGTTTTTGTGAAATTGGACTTGAAAGTAGACAACTGGACAATCTGATTTGCCTTTTTATTTGTAATAGCATTGACATAATTTAAACTTAAATAATTAAGAAATTACACTGCAACAGAACATTTTAAGAGCCTTTTATGTAACATAATACAATGCTATTTGAGTCTGCCAGCAAACTCTTAAAACTCCTGGACACTGGCTCTCTTCTCTCCTGGCTTCCCTCCTAGTCATGTCTTGGCTACTATCCAGAGCTGACAACTTTCACCTAGGAGCGAAGGGAGATTTGTCTAATATAAGAAGGATTTTTGAGCCATCCTAGACTTTCACATCCAGATGGGCAAAGAGGAGGGATGGCAGTGTCATTGTACATGCCTGGGTGATGTCATTATGCCATGCATTCAGTATAATCATTAATTTACTCATACTGGTGAGTCCCAAATGTCCTTATTCAAATGTTCTTTATTGGGAATTGTAAAGTAACAAGTTCAACATTTTTAAAAGTTATATTCAAATGTATGCCTAAGTAATTGATGAACATACCTTTGCTTCTCCATTTTCAACTACATATACTATAGGCCAAAGAGGTGTGTGTTGCTAAACACATAAAAACTCTTAGAATCTGTTAGGATGAGAATGTGGAAGTTCTAGTGTCGAGGCCTCTGCTCAGATCCTTATGCTAAAGCTTTCTGAGCATTGCAGGTTATATTATGACAATTTATTGTCCACAGTGTATTCATCTTAAAATGCATTGTAATTAGTATTTTAAGGACTTTTTTGCAATCATTAATTTTAGATTCATTCAAGCAAATTCACCCACCTTTTATCTAAAAAAGCATTTAGTATTAATATTGTAATTTGAAAGACCTTTTGACAACAGTGGTTTTAAGGTATGATTACATCAGTAGACCATACTCTTTATGAATGTTGGAGGTACAGAAGTAATCTGTAACACAATCTTAACTTTTTAAAACATATATACATTTACATACCCAAATATATTTCATACTTTTACAGATAATTGGAAGGTTATATACCTTTAATTACAATAAAGTTGGGCTCTTTGATGTTATGTAATTTCCAGTGTTTTTGATTCTATAGACATTTTTCAGATATCTTTACAACTTTCACAATCTGGTTTGCCACATCACATAAACTGTGCAGAAAGGAGTAAGGTCATTGTTAAATATAAATTATTTTCTGTTAATAGTATGATTAAAAGCTTATTCTTGTGCAAATACTTCATGAAAGCTTTAAAAATAGAATTTAGTTTATAAGTTAATAACTATGATATAAACTTAGGGAACTTTATATATATATATAACAAATGAAATATATATTATGAAATTTTGAGATTTGAAATCTAGGCTATACACATCATTTACATTTGGAATTCTTTAGTTTTCCTCTGCAAAGTGGAAATTAATGTTTTATGTCCCACAAACTACCTTAAAAAGACCTATAAAGTTGATAAATATTACAGAGTTTTAAATAGATTACTAATAAATTTTAAGGTTAAATTAAGGAAGAAAACCCTCTTTGAAATAAACAAATGTCAGGTTGACCATGTAAATACACAGGATACTACTAGAATGGAATATGAATCCCACCCTTAAGCCCCATAGTTTCTATTATTCATATAATTGAGAAAGCCCTAGATTTTATATCAATGAAATCCTAAATATTTGAGTTCTAACAAAAACTGGCTTTTATCATTTTAGATTCAGATATTTAGATACAAAGGCTTAGTCTTCTATTTATAAATAAAAGGAAATCTGACCTTTTTGATTAAGAAATTTTGTCAGTAGCCTTTTTAAGTGCTTGTTCATCAGAGGGTCCATGAGAGGAGCACTCGTCCCAGTGGAGTTTATCCTAAAAATGAAATGATAAGAGCCTGCTGGTTGTTATCTAAGATTCTTCTTAATGGGAGAGCCACATGGTTATTCTTCATCTCTCACTCTTCTCACCCTCCACAACCAACCCAGCCACACCCCACCCCCACCCCAACATTGTTCAGTACTCAGTACAATGAATCATTTTCAAGTTGACTCATTGTGAACTGTCTCCCAGCTGTTGGAATGTCTGGCAGACATTTCTGTTTGGGTGAAGAATAACTGGCTGAAACCCAACCTGGATGGGTTTGATTTAATGGTCTTTGGCTAAAGAAATATTGAGAGGAGCATGTTCTGAAGGCCCTGTTATTCCTGGAGTAAGACCATCCCTTGTGACACAGAATTGAAAATAAGGAATCAATCTGATTATTTTCTCACCATTGAGTGAAAAATTGCTTTAGGAAAAACAGGCATTTCCAAATTTTGTTTTTTTCTATACTTGATGCTCATGTAATTGAAAGTATTAAAGGCAATGAAGAATAACTATTTTCACTTCTTCCTTTTAAGGACACTAATTCATAGGCTGAAATATCCTTTATGTAGCATACATTTCTACCTATGGGGGAGTTTCAAGTACAACCCTAGGTGTGAGTTAAACAGTCATCCTATATAATAAAAAGGTAATATGCAAATAGACCGAACAGCAGAACAACCGAACAACCAATCAAAGCATAATATACTAATGATATGCTAATGCTGCTCAACTGCTCGCTATGACGTGCACTGACCACCAGGGGGCAGATGCTCCAACTGGTAGGTTAGCTTGCTGCTGGGGTCCAGCCAATCAGGACTGAGCGAGATGGGCCAGACATGTCCTGGAGCCCTCCTGTGGTCCCTCCCTGGCCTGATTGTGCACCAGTGGGGTCCCTCAGCTTTGCCTGTGCCCTCTTGCAATCTGGGACCCCTCAGGAGATGTCAGAGAGCCGGTTTCAACCTGATCCTGCAGGCCACTCCCCTTGGGAGAGCACCAGACGCAGGGCACATGGCTGATGAGCACTGCTGTGGCAGCGCGAGCCTCCCAATCAGGGACTGATTGGGTGCGAGCCTGCGGCAGGCACAGTGGGGCCGGAATGAGCGGGAGCGGCAGGTAGGAGCTGCAGGTGGCGTTAGACTGTGGGTTTCAGCCCAATTCCTGTAGGCCACCCAAAGGGACCCCACCTGTGCAAGAATTCATGCACTGGGCCTCTAGTTTCAACATAATGTTTAGTGACAGGGGCTACTATGTACTTTATGCTGAGTCTGGTAACATCAATCAGCCCTCTTTTATTTTTCTTTCTTATACCATCTTCATAAGAGGACTTAAGAAGCAGAGGAATACCAATAAACTCTGTAGTCAATCACATTTTCAGAAAGTGAACATCTTTGACTATATTTGGACTTTTCTCTAATAGGGGACATGGCCTCTGACTAATAAATGTTCTTGACTGTTTTACATTTCTCATCCTTTTTATAAAGGTTAGTTTTAAACTGGTGGGCATTACCAGTGTGTAAAGTGGAAGTTTCCAAATGATAAAATTTTACAAACAATACTTTTTTTAAACTTATAGAGCTCTTCATAACAATTTCTTTTTCTAGAATGTTAAAGCTTATACAACAGTTTTCTGACCTACCAGCCTGTCAAATTAAAAGAAATGAGGGCTTTCCATCAAATAAAATTATTCAAGAAAATCTATAAGATATTTAATGATTATATTGTAAAGCCATGAAATTTTGGGTATTTTAGAACTTTTGCTACTTAAAATATAACTTTTTAAGGATGTATTGTTTTTGTGTTTTTTAAAAAATATATTTTATTGATTTTTTATAGAGAGGAAGGGAGAGAGATAGAGAGTTAGAAACATCGATGAGAGAGAAACATCGATCAGCCGCCTCCTGCACAACCCCCACTGGAGATGTGCCCGCAACCAAGGTACATGCCCTTGACCGGAATCGAATCTGGGACCCTTCAGTCCGCAGGCCGGCGCTCTATCCACCGAGCCAAACCGGCTAGAGCAAGGATGTATTGTTTAATAATACTTTTGTTTCATATCAAAGTGTGTTGGAAAGGGAAGGGTAGGCTACTAGTCTAGTGCTAGTTGCCTACCATCTTTTCTTTGCCTTTATCACCATACCAGAGCCAAATAGCAGCATCTGGAAAGAGAAAACAGAAAACTCCAGAGCTAGCCATGCTGCAGCATTTTAGCTGGATGCTTCCCTGTTTCTAATATGAGAGATGACCTCAGCTGGTTCCGGACTGGGATCTAGTCCCATTTGACAGATGACAGTAGGGCCTTATACATTTACTATACTGTCAACTGCTCTTGAATCCTGATGTCCGTCACATTTTCCAATGGCCAATGCCTAATGTAATTTGAAAAATAATAGTATATGAGCATAAAGATATCCTTGCCTCTTAAAATAAGAGAAAAATAATTTATATATTTTCTACCAAAACTAAAGTATGTCCCCCCTCAGTGCTTTGATTTAAAATAGAATATTTACATCTCTTCATGGAATTTTCAATTAAGGACATACTTTCATCCAGTTTTTGTTGTTAGTCTGTCTCCTCTACAATTTGTCATTGAGATGGCTTAATGGCACTGTATACAGGTTATTTTTTTTAACATAACATGAGATTTTTGTTTGCTTGTTTTTCAGAATAAAGCAATTATTGCTCGTATTACAAACTTGTCAGATACAGTCATTCATCTGGAGTCGTTTATTGGTTCTAACAGAGAAACCAACCCATTATATAAGGATTATCATGGTAAGCAGCACCTTCATGATGAGAATATCATGTTCCTGGTTCCTCCTAAGGTACCTGGAAGCATCTTGTCCAGTCATAATACCTACTGTTCAGTGGCATGAATTCTATTTTGTAATATATCTCTTAAATGTTTTCTACTCCTGGCCAATCTTCCTTGGCACCTTGTCACCAAAGGATATTAAGACTACAGACAATGGTAACTGTTTGAAAGGAGTCACACCCAGTGCTAAGGCATGGCGCAGCCAGATGTGCATTGTTGTCCGATGGCTTGAACTTGCTGTGAAGTCAGTCATACTTATTAGCCATGTTTGAAATAAGTATATTAATTGTAATAATAGCAGCTTTGTATAAAGGTTCATACTTTACAGAGCTTAGCTATATAATAAATAAATAATAAAATTTGCGCTGCACTATGTTTTAAAAGCCCTAGTCAGTCACATTTTCAGAAAGTAGGCATCTGTGAGTATATTTGGACTGTTCTCTGTCTACTCATTTTGTTGTTAGTTTGAGTTATGAACAAATTTTAAAATATCACCATCCTAGTATATGCACAGGTCAATTAATTAGACTTTTTAACTTAACGTGTTTTTAAGCTTTTAGTAATATTTTAGTCATTTGGTTGATTTAGGGATTTTTGTTAAAGGTTCTTACATAGAACTTTCGCAATAGGAAAGGTTTAGTAATTATGCATATCTTAGCTCTAAACTGAATATGGAGTGTGATGAATAATAGATTTTTACCTACTTACTTATCTGAATAAATGTTAATTATTGCTGTTACTGTTGTGGAACTGCTACACTTACATGGAAACCTCTAGTCTGATGCCTGAATAGCTTATTTGAAGTTTGTTGCAAGATTGTGCAAGGTTGTGATTGCAGGACTATGGCAAGCCCAGTCTACAAATAAAAGGTTACATGATGATTGCCACTACTTTGAAGAGTCAGTATACAACCTTTAAAAAATAAAATAACACAATCAGGTGTTTCTTTTTTTTAAGCCTATAAAATATAAGCTGTGAACAAAAACTACATAAAATAATTTGCCTCATGATCATTTACTTAAGTATGTGTCTGATATATGCCCAGACCTTATGTAGAATTCATGTAATACAGTATTGTCATTATGATAGGAAGAGAGCTATTAAGATTAAACTCTTTTTTATTGAGCTATAATTGATATGTAACATTTTATTAGCTTTAGATATACAACATGATGATTTTATATATGTATATATTGAGAAATAAGTACCACAATAAGTTTAGTTAACATTCATCACCACACATAGTTCCATTTTTTTTCTTGTGATGAGAACTTTTAAGATCTACTCTCTTAGCAACTTTCAAATAAACAATACAGTATTGTCAACCATAGTCACCATGCAGTACATCATATCCCCAGGTATTACTTATTGTATAATTGGACATACTATTTTTTTAATTTATTATATTTCTATTTTCTTTTAAAACAACCCAAGTTGAAGAGTAAACTTAGTAAAATTATATTTTATATTCTAAAAAAAACAATTTAATTAAAACATTTCAGGGGTTGAAAGACTATGACTTTTTGTGCTGAAATTTCTGAATTGATAAATGATTCCTCACAAATTAATGGGTAATTCTGATGACCAGTAAAGTTTCTATTAATAAGAAGGGCCTCAGGAATCATTCCTTCATTCTGTAAGGCTTCCTGATTTAATAGTTAACTAAACAAGCACGTGCAAGTTTAAAATGAAAAATGTGCAAATCAAAGTATGGTGTGCTTATTTCTAATATATTTTACTAAATAGTTCTGCATGAGATATTTTTAATTTGTACCTAAACTGTATTTTTAATAATACCTTTTAAATTAACAAAAAATAAATTGGATATTTTAGTGAATTATATTTGAAAGGGACGTTTCTAAAGTTAAACACCTAGAGATTTACCGTTTTAAGCTAAAACTAATACCTTACTAAACATTCAAACACACAAAATTCTATACTAGAGAAGCAGTTCTATAAATAAGATTTATCTACTTAGTTCAAATCTGGACTTGCCTTCTTGCCCCATGTTTAGGGATCAATGTCTTTGGGATAGTAATTTCTAAATATGGGCTGAGTCAGGCAGAGATACGCACTGAAGAATCTTCCACATCTTCATCTGTGGCAAACGACCCCTAGGTTAGTCAGGAACTGTATTAAGCTGCACAAAAGCCATCCAGTGCCCTTGTCAGAAAAAATTAGTGAGTGTTTCTACTGACAAGAGGCCAAAGCTCACGGTTTACCTAGCACTAGTACAAAGCTTATAGCAGCTCCAGGAAGGTCTAGCATGCCCCAGAAATGAGTGTCTTGGGATGGCTTAGGGGTTAATGTTTGATCCTAGAATGTGCTCTAAAATGTCGTTTTCTTCAATGGTTTGTAGCAGTCATTAATAAGGTACAAAATGGAATGCATTTCATGAGTGTTTCCCTGGTTATGGGTAACCCATAAGCCTTGTTTTGCTGGCTGCTTACTGGTGCATTTAATAAAATAAAGATCACCCAGTGGTGCCGTGGGCAGCATGCAAGGTGATAGCCATATTTGCTTACTGTAAATACAAGAGAAAATCACACACAAACCGGCTGTAGTTTTGACAAGTAGTAAGATCCCTCTTTGCATCTGTACTTCTGTATCAAAGTGCAATTAGTTTTCCTTGCACAAGGATTTCTGTTTATCTTATTCTGCTTGATTACTTGAGTATAATCACACCATTTGCTTCATTGCTCCTGGTAGTAAGCTCCAGTTTTAAAAGGGAAGGATGCCTGTGTGTAAATTTACAGGATTCTGCTGTACCACTCTCATTTATGCATCCAGTGACTGCATTTTAATTTTTCTCCTTTTTTCCTTTCCACAAGGTTTGATTCACATACGTCAGATTCCTCGGCTTAATAACTTGATGTATGATGTGTCAGATGTCAAAGACTTAGCTTTTAAATTGAAAAGAAAGCTATTCATCATTGAGGTAAGAGAATTTTTATATTTCAGCTTACAGTTTTGAGGTAAATCATATATATATATATATATATATATATATATATATTCAATGAAATTCTTAGATGGTTCCTGTTAAATTTTTTTTTCTATGCTAATATTTTTAAATTCTTTTGGTGCAATAAAATAATTTTTTAGACTATCTTATTTTTTTATTTTATTTTAATGGCATATTATTAGAGTATAGCAAAAATGATTTTGTTTTAAATATACATTTAAAGTAAGCTCCAAATTTACATGAATATGACATGCATATTTTCAAGGCTTTCAAAGGCATATTTAATTAAATGTTAATGAGCTGTGCTTATTTGTATGTGGAATGTGAGTGCTACCCACAGTTGTACCTGGTTAAGAAAAGAGGATCCTATCTACCTTCTAAAAGCTGATTTTTTATTAGTAGTAGAGTCGCCTTTCTGCTTTCTGTGCTGAATAAAACAAAGTACTCACTCTAATTTACACCGCTATCTTTAAGTAAATTTTCCACAAAACTGAAACTTTTTGTGGGACCTCTCTGCAAGTAATAGTGACAGAAAGTGGTAGTACAAAAGATTTATTTCAACTTAATCTTGCTAAAGAGCAAATGAACATAGCACTATTAAGCAATTAGGGTTGATGTATTTATTAACGAAATAAATGCTCAGAGAGAGATGGCTTTTGGGTGATGTGATAGTTATCAGTATAGTCGGTGCCATTTTTTTAACAAAGACATAAAACAGCCAAGCAGCCTTGACAAACCATTTTGTTTAATCTCTTTTCAAATGAAAAGCTCTTAAGCAGGCCACTTGTCTTAACTGCTTGAAACCATAAAAAGAGAGAATTGCCACCAATAAATTAGCATATTTTTAACTTCATCACCAAATGATGGTCAATGTGGCTTGGCACTGCTTTGGTGTTTGGGACTTCACCCTGAAGTGACCACTTTGGCCCTTTTTTGACCCTCTGCCCTCTTTAGCTGGCCACTTGATAAGGTAACTTAATGGTTCTCTCTCTTTTTCTCTTTCCCCTCACATTTGCAAGTAGCACTAACCTATAAATCATTGTAAGGGCCCTATCCAGTGACAAATTAATGTGCCCTCCTCCTAATTAATGGTCATCAATGTCCTTAATTATCTAATCCTATTGAGAGCAGTTAATAGTTAATCAGGCAGCCCGTTCTTCAAGCAGGTCATCTCTGCAGGAGCGTTAGAAGTTTCTCATCTGGGGATACTCCTTTAAAAGCCACATAAAGCCAAAAGAACTGGAGTGCAGAAATGCTGATTCTTGAGCTAATTTGCTTTAGTTCTCCAAAAACAACCATTGAAAGGGAATCCAACACTGTAATTGTTCAAGCATTGTTTTAATTTTTCTGATAGAATATTGAGAAATTTACCATAATATATATACTAGTAGTTATAAATATAAATGTGAAGTTGTTGTTGATGTCACAAAGAGAGCATGCCGTACCATTTTCTTTTAAGATGAATTTATATTTTCAATAAGAGACGTGTGTGTTTTTCCCATGTGACACCTTTCTCTTCAGATGAGTATTCTGACAACCAGGTCTAAGGTATCATGTCTATCACCATAAAAATTAAGGAAGAAGATTCCTTGATGATAAAAAAAAAATTACACAGAGAAAAAGTAGCACAGTAGTCAAGTCATGTTCATTCGCTCTCTCTTTCTCTCTCTTTCTCTCTCTCTCTCTCTCTCTCTCTCTCTCTCTCTCTCTCTCTCTTTCTCTCTCTCTCTCTCTCTCTCTCTCTCTCTCTCTCACACACACACACACACACACACACACACACTGTATTATTTTGGCAGTGAGAGGGTAGACATAAAGTACTTACATAATGTCAAGTGAGACCTCTCCTCTAAATAACTTTAGGTTCTAATAGTGACTACCTTTTACCATTGAAGCTGATGAAAGGTCATTTATTAACCACATGGGTTTCTTTCTGTTCCATTTCCTTTCTTCTCTTCTTACTAGTCTAAAACTAAAAGAACCATTATAATTGGTGACCCTGTAGTTTAGAAGCAATATTTGAAAACAAAACTATGTTGGGGTGTTTTTTTTATTAATATTTAATACAGTAAATCACATCCTTTATTTTTTTTGCTTATAACCTAATTAATAAGTGTTTGTGTATGTGTGTAAGTATATATATAATTGTACATATAAATTTATGTACATAAACTTATTCTACATAAGTTACTTAGGCCATGAAATTCACTTTGGTGGTTAGAAAAATATGAAGAATTAAACAAACCTAATAAAAGTACAAATAGGTATAGTTATAGTTGTATACAATCATGTGATTGGTGTAAAATTAAATGCTTAAATATAACATTGTACATTATAAAATACACACCCAATTAGATAGCAATTCCTTGGTGATATATTCTAGACACTGTTGAAACAAGAGGACTTTTTTTATTGGAGGGGAAAAATACCTACCAAGTGGCAATGTTTTAATATGTACAACAGATAAAAGTTTTTTTTAAGAAATTGCCCTGGTATTTTTAAAAAATAAAATGTACACTCCACTAGTCTATAAAATCTGAGGTAATAATATACCAGGCATTGAATCTGCATCTTACTCTTAGAAGGGAAAGGTAGTTTATCAAGTAAAGCAAAAATAACGTTTTTTATTCCAAACAGGTAGATTTGTTACATGTTGGAATTTACTGATAATCACAAGGTCTAAAAAGTCAGCATGGCCAGAAGTAAGGGTGCAAAGAAACAGGCAGACACTCTCATCTGTATTTTTAGGGTACTTTTTCTTTGATTTATTACATCATTGCCCTTTTATGTATTAAAAAACAGAATATTTTTTTACTAATGCCATCAATGGACTTAACAAGTAGAGCAACTTTAACTAGTAGTCTGCAGTTTCTTTGAGTGATTTGGAGATAGCAACAGAATATGTTTTCCTTCTTGGAATGTGTATTGGTATTGTCCAGATTCAAGTGAAAGCAATTATGTGATCATAGTAAATTTTTACTAATACCTAACATTCATCAACTATGAATTCCTATAAATTAACCCCTCTAAAAAAATTGTAGCAGAATCCTATCTAGTAAAGACACTGAAATCCTGGCATACATTCTGGATAAGCAAAAGAGAAAGTTTAAAGTTGGCTCAATAAAAGAAGTTAAAAGAAGTAGTTTCCAAATCTCCAAAAATTGATAATTCTTTTCTTTTTTTTTTTTTAAAAAATTGATAATTCTTATAAACTGTACATGGTATAAAATATTTGCTGAAATACATGTTATATAAATTATGGAGTTTAAAAATATTTCAAATAATACAGCTTTAGGTATTACATAAATATTTCAAATAATACAGCTTTAGGTATTACATAAACTCCAACTGGCCAAGTGAGCTATAAACACTGCCTCCTCATTCTCTGTAAAGTTCTGTAAGATGCATAACCTGGGCACACAGCCTCCAAGCTGAAATAACTACTTACACTTGTATTTTTCAACTTGTGTAATTTTTGTTTCTCTAATTTTGGGGTTATCATTAACCAGTTTTTTCTTTATATTAGTGATTATAATATAATTACAGTAAACAAGTAAAATTTCATAAAATTTGAAATGCAGCAGCATTAATTTGATGACATGATAGGAGCAGCATTTTACTTGGATTTAGTAGTGTTTTACTATTTTGATGTTGTATTGTTCAGGTTGATCATATCTTAATATATTCTAGTAATTGATTTTCTAATATAAATGATAAGAGGCCCGGTGCACAAAAATTTGGGCACTCGGGGGGGAAGGGGGGGTCCCTCAGCCCGGCCTGTGCCCTCTCGCAGTCTGGGACCCCTCGGGAGATAACGACCTGCTGGCTTAGGCCTGCTCCCAGGTGGCAGAGGGCAGGCCCAATCCCTAGGTGCAGCCCCTGGACGGACTCAGAGCAGGGCTGATTGGGGAGTTGGGGCGCTGCCCCCTGTCATGCACAGAGCAGGGCGGAGAGGTTGCGATGCCACCATCACAGTCACGCTCAGGGTAGGGCTGATTGGGGGGTTGGGGCACCGCCCCCTGTCACACTCAAGGCAGGGTCGATAGGGAGGTTGCGGCGCCACCCCCTGTGATGCACAGAGCAGGGCCAATCAGGGGGTTGGGGCGCTGCCCCCTGTCACTCACAGAGCAGGGCCAATCAGGGGGTTGGGGCACTGCCCCCCTCCCCGTCACGCACAGAGCAGGGCCCATCAGGGGGTTGGGGAGCTCCTCCCTGTCATGCACAGAGTAGGGCCGATAGGGGAGTTAGGGCACCGCCCCCGTCACACAGAGCAGGGCCGATCAGGGGGTTGGGGCGCCACCACTGTCACACTCAGGGCAGGGCCGATGGGGAGGTTATGGCTCTACCCCGTCACACACACAGCAGGGCCCGTGGGGGGGGGGGGTTGGGGCGCCACCCCCTGTCACACACAGAGCAGGGCTGATCAGGGGGTTGGGACGCCACACCCTGTCACACACAGAGCCGCAGGGCGATCAGGGGGTTTGGGCGCTGCACCCTGTCATGCTGATCTGGTGCCAGGAGGCCTCGCGGCTCCGCTGATCCCGGTGCTGGGAGGCATATTACCCTTTTACTATATAGGATAGAGGCCTGGGGGCCGGCTGGTTTGCCCTGAAGGGTGTCCTGGATCAGGGTGGGGGTCCCCACTGGGGTGCCTGGCCAGCCTGGATGAGGGGCTGAGGGCTGTTTGCAGCTGGTCACACACCCTTCAGGGTGGGGGTCCCCACTGGGGTGCCTGGCCAGTCTGGGTGAGGGGCTGAGGGCTGCTTTCAGGCTGGCGGTTTTGACTGCTTTCAGGCTGGCGGGAAGCTCCCAACCACTCCTTTTTTTCTTTTTTTTTTTTTCTTCTGGGCCAGCTTTAGCTCTGGCTCTAGCTCTGAGGCTTCCGCTGCTGGTTTGTTTGCCGTTCTATAATCGAAACAATGTATAACTTCAGCTCTGAGATCCCAGCTGGCTATATTTGTTAGAATGTTTCAAACTGCCAGCTCAGAGCCCGGCAGCGGCAGGCGGGGAACGTTGGAGTCTGCAGTCACTGGAGCAAGGAAGCCTCATGTTCGCTTCCAACTGCCTGGCTGCCGGCCGCCATCTTGGCTGACAGTTAATTTGCATAAGGATACGCTGATTAGCCAATCAGAAGGGTAGCGGTCGTACGCCAATTACCATTTTTCTCTTTTATTAGTGTAGATAATAATGTATTATTACATTGGTTACAACCTTTATCAACACTTGGGTAGTGCGACAGTTTTCCAGATCTAAGATTTCAGTGTTTTTAAGTTCAAGTCAGAAAGTATGGTTACTAAGTTAAGCTGATATATACAAAAGATGTACACTGTTCTCTGCAAATTTTCAATATAAGGATAAATAATACTTATGTAAGCTTAAATTGGCCCAAAAATAGTAATTATCATAAACATTGTATCTATGTGGGTCTTGTATACTAAATGAATATTGATAATTCAGTAAATCACAAATATTGGTTGATATTTCAATTCCCAGATATACTACAGTTAGCAAGAGAAAATCAGTAGAACATAGATATCTCTATGAAATCATTTGTCAAAATAGATCCAAATGAATATTCTTTAACAATGGAAATGCCATTTTCTAGGTGTTTACATTTAACCTATTCATTATATTACCATTCCCATATTTGTACTTTAATTCCCAAGTGACATAGACATACAGTAATGTCACATAGGTTTCACAGAATCTCCAGAAGTTGGTTTAATACTATGCTCGATATATTTCACACGTCGTAGCTAGCCTATCAAAATTGCATACCACCTTAAGGGGAACCCAGTTTTGAGACTCGTCTAATCCTATTTCTTCCCACTTTGGAATCTTAATTAGAAGAGATAAGGGAGAAAAAAACATTATTTAACTAAATTATTGTCTTGAATCTGTAGCAAAAGGTATAATCCGCAATTGGGCCAATTAGTGAACCCCATAGTTAGCTATGCTGCAGCGAACAATTTGATTAGATCTGACACCATCCTAGTTCCCACTGTTGTTTTGCCAGGTATGATGGTCAGACTTCAAAGAGCTTGAGGCATCAGCAGGGCAAGGTTTGGAGGCCAGCTTAGGTCCGGTTGTTAATCTCTCTGCTAAAACCACAGCGGCTCTCACACAAAACAAGCTTACACGACACAATCATGCGGTATTAAAGTTAGGGTTGAGTCATGCCAATTTGTCTTTGATTTTTTGATGATTGACCAAAGATGGCTACATGACTAGACACATGCTAAAAGTATCCTGATTAGGTAAGTTCCCAAAATATATGAAGTTTTTTTTCTTTAACTTCCTATATAAATGTTGTGAAAGCTTATTCCCTTTGTTCAAACTTACAAAGTAATGGTACTATATCAGGGGAAATGAGTATTTCTTACCAGCACCCTGAATCCTGAACTTTCCACTTAACACTTCATAAAAATGCGTCCTTACATTATTAATTCCGAAAGGAGAATTTAAAGGGAAATTGTTTCTAAGTGGTAAGCGTTTTAAAAATCTATTAAGCTCCTTGAAAGAAATAGAAGGAAAAAAAAACATTTTTCCCTGAGTCATTTATGTTCACTGACAATTTTTGAAATTTCTTTATAATTTTTCCACTTAAATGTTGAGTAAAGTGCCTTTCCAGTATGTGATTGCATAAGTGTTCTTTTCTCTGCATTCTGATTTGCTGGAACATTGCAGTAATGGTGACATGTTTCCATTCTGAGGAGAGCCCAAGGCAGCGTTAGTGTTATTCCGAGTGATTGAAGCTGCCATCTTGCTGACTTTCCCTTGGGCAGCATCAGGCCTGTTTGCTTTTGTGTTCATTTCACATGCTTCCTGTGAATTTGGCTGGCAGAGCATCAACGCTTCATTTAGCAAGAAAAAGTAAATTCATGTTTGGCTATTATATCTCTCCAAGTTTCTGTATGGTCACCAACATCTAAGATATTAAACTTATAATTAGTTACATCAAATGAATACTGTTTTATTCTAGACATTTAAGGAAAGCATATATTTGAATAGCAAGGAGGTTGCAAAAGCCACAAGTCAAATATTTAGAATCTTTCAAATGAGTCTCTTCTCTCTCTCACAAAGATCCTCTGGTAGCTATAGTACACTAACCTCACCTTTGAGACCAGATGATAATAGATTCATCACCAACTAAGAATGCAAAGAGGAAAAGATCTCTCCTTTTAAAATGCTGCAGATGCAAACATTTCTATATGCTGTGTGGTGTGGCTCCAGGAAAATTACATTGCAGTAGTCCAAGAATTTTCTTTAAGCCTTTGTAGAACTACTGTAGTAGTAGAATTCACCAAGCTTCCATGATACTCCTTGAATCATTTCCTCCCACAGTGAGTTATTTTTCTGTCGAAGGAAAATAGAAAAAGAGAAAATAAATAATGATAACAAATCTTGGCTGTCTCATTTCATCAGCTAGAAGGTAAGAATGTGTATTTTACTAATATATTCTCCAGGATGCCTAGAAGGGTAACAAATACAATATAGAGCTTAATAAGTATAGTATCCATATTTGTGATATGTGATACCACATATGTGGTTGATATAGGTAGCTTTGCAGGCATTTTGTGCCAAAATATCCTCAGTTCTTCCTCCATATCTTTGCATAGCTGATGTCCAGAATATTCATCCCTCCCATCCCTTCATGACTTTTCCTTCTCATTGGATTGTAGGTTACATATCTCAATCTCTTTCTTAGAGATGTGGTCCCCGACTAACCCATCTGAAGTATCACTCAGTTACCTGCTATCATGTACTTACTGTATTTTAATTCTCAGTATAGCACTTATGTATTATATAGTCGTTTACCAGTTAATTTGTTTATTTTTCCCAACTTCACTCAACCTCACCTGTTGTAACCTTCACAAAAGTAGTCTGTCTTATTCGCAGCTAAGTCCTAATAAGCACATATAGTAGGTGTTCCATAAATATTTGTTTTTAAAGTAACTCATGTCTACCCTCAGGGTATTTAAAAACATACCTTGGGTATCTCATCTGATTGTGCTGGGTGCTTTCACATACATGACCATATTTCATTCTTATTTGAGCCTCACAGAAACCCTTGCAATAGGCATTACTAAACACATTTTTAAAATTCATCTTCATTGTTTAAAGTATAGATGTCCCCCTTCCCCTCCCTATTGACTCTTTCCAGCCCACTGCAGTCCCCTCCCCAGGCTTTCCCTGCACTACTCTCTGTCCATAGGCAATACATATACGCATATAAGTTAATTAGTTTATTTCTCCCCCCCCTTCCCTTTGAAATTACTGCGCACACTTTATGTAAGGAAATAGAAGAAATTATATAACCTTCCCAAAGTCATAGAGCTGTATTTAGAGCCAGTATGAAATCCAAATCTCTGACTCTATGAGCAGAATTACCCTGGAAAATTAACATGTTCAGGAGCTCTGTTAATTAGTATTTAGAAATAAACATTTTTTGAGTGTTTGACAGGGGTCTGGGACTAGTGCAAGTGCTTTATAGCCATTACTTCATAGATTTCATAACTACCATATATCATTATTATCTACATTTTATGAATCAGGAAACTTAAGGTTCAGAGAGACCAAGCAATTTAACTAATCCAAAGTCACAAAGTTAATCGCTGACAGACATGACACTTAAATTCAAGTCTGTCTTATTCCAAAGCCTGTGCTCTTTAACCACTAACTACTCACTCACCATACCCCAAGATGTACTACCATCTCAGTACAAAAGCCAGAAGGCCTCTGCCCTGATGCATTCAAACAAACAAAAAACTCAAAAAAAAAAATGAATTCTAGCAAGCATTTCTATTTCATTTTAATAAAATCCTTACTAATAAAAGCCTAAGTAGTCACACCATGATGCCCTCACACTGTCACAAGATGGCTGCATGCACAGTGGGCGCGCGCAGGTGGGCGGGGCTGGGCTTGATGCTGCATGAGCAGCACAGACCCTGCCTGGGAATCCTGCCTCCGTGAGGCAAGGCCTGCCTGGGGGTCCCACCTCCTCTCGGCTCTGCGCGGAGAGGCCTGCCTGGGGGTCCCCAGCTCCGAGGGGCGAGGCCTGCCTGGGGGTTCCCCGGCTCTACTCAGCAAGGCCTGCCTGGGGGTCCTGGGGGTCCCGCATCTCAGCTCCGTGTGGCACAGAGGTGAGACCCCCGGCTCAGCCTACCTCTTTGGGGCAATCCATCGA
>NW_005871140.1:3559614-3614999 GCF_000147115.1 Myotis lucifugus
TGCCATTCCCAGAAATACTGTCCACTTCTGTAAGACTTCTGGATTTTTGCTGGATGAACTAGGGAAAGTATTCTGTACAAACACACATAGTTCCCTTGTTCCAGCCAACTACTTTGATATGGTTCAAAAGTATACCAAACTTAATTACAGTATATTATTATTTTTTTCACATAAATTCTACATTGAGATACTTTTGCAAATATTAATTTGCTCATAGACAGTTGCTGTGTTTATATATTATTTCTTATAGTTTTTTTAAGTTGTTTTAAAAATATCTTCTTTAGAGCATCAGACATTATTTTGTGAGATAATTAAGGTCTATAAAACTTAAAAGACAATGAGTCTACCAAATTCAATTTTTCAAATTTCTAATTTTGCTTCCCCTTTTATTATAACTAGTTCTAATGAAGATTTGATCCATTCATAGTAAAACTTATTTCCTGTTAAAAATGTTTTCTTTTTTGAAAGTTCTTTGAATATCATCTACAAGCAAAATTAAGCAGTAAATCTTATGATTGCAAAATGTTTTCCTCTTTTATTCATTAATATTACTAAAAAAGTTTCCTATAATTTAATAATAAGAAATTGCATTATTCATTAAGAAAATATAATGTTCAATATAAACTATTAGTTTTTATAATGTAGGATTTAGGGATCATAATAACTAAGAGAAATTGGGGTATAATGGAAATGCCTTTATCTACATAGCCAGTAAAGAAGTTCTCTTATTTAAGTGGAAATTCAAATTTTGTCACAGTTATCACTGTCATAACTCCCCGCCACTGTAGACATTTCATAGAGTAGCCAGTTCAGGTTCTGTGTGTCTGTACAGTGAAGTTCACTGAACTGTTTTGTCAGATGCTGTCAAGGCAACCGACCGTTGTTGTAGAGAATCAAACCAAATCATTGTGACGTGAGCCTTCCAGAACTAAGATACCAATATGAATGGTTTAATGAAATTGAATATTTGGTTTCAGTTTTTTGTTAGATTGTCAAAATATATTTCACTCATTTATTAATTTCTGAGTTTAACCAGTTCTAATATCTATCCCTATACTTTATTAAAAATTTGTTTTAAATATTACTTAATATAAGTAACACTTGAAATGCATTTAGGTATTTGAGTATGTTTTGTTAGGTATATGATTCTTCACCAAACATTTTAAAGTAAAGTTCTAATTGTATAGTTATTTAGTAAAAAAGAGAAGTGTCTTCTACTAAAATTAAAATTTTCTGTTATAAGGAAGCTCGTTTCAAGTTTCAAATAACTTTTTTTTTTTTAATCCTTACCTGAGGATATTTTTCCATTGATTTTAGAGAGAGTGGAAGAGAGAGGGAAAGACAGAGAGAAACATCGATGTGAGAGAAACACATCTATTGGTTGCCTCCTGCATGAGTCCTGACCAGGGCTGAGGAGGATCCTGCAACTGAAGGGTCCGCACTCTATCCACTGAGCCAAACCGGCTAGGGCTCAAATAACTGTTTTTATTTCTAAAGGCTATTATGAAAAACAAAGTTGTATTTGATTAGAAAGAATTTAATGAAAGTTTTATGCATGTTTTAAATATTTCTTATATGATTGGAAAAAGTTTATTTTTCTATTCAGTTGTTATCTAAAAGGTATTATTACAGTGTAGACTTAGTTAAATGCCTTACTTATGTACATGTTTTGATGGATGGGGGTGCTGTTGCTATTTCTGTTCAATAACCTGAGAAATATTTTACCAACTTATACTGTAGCTATGGTGTAGCATTGAAAACCTTCTAACAAAAAGCTCCTTGATGCAATTAAAGGTCACTTGTACATGTTATAATAGGCTACTCATTTACAAGATCTTTGTTAAGGGTCAGTGATATAGCATGAAATGGATTGCCCTTCTTGAGCCTATAAATAAATGGGTCAATTTAGGTCATATTCAGTGGGCAAAGAAAAAAGCTAACACAATACCAGTTTATTAATATTTTTACCAAAAAAATGCTAAAATGTTGAGCAAAACCAAATGCACTATTACTGTATTCTTGACATAAATAATTATAGGAAATTATTAGAATATATAACAGCAGTTTTTAAGGAGAACTGCTTATACTAGTATACACACATTTTTGTTTGTTTAAATATATAGATCACATGCAGATACAGAAAAACACAGCACAGTGATAGTGTTCAAATGTCTTTTACTATAAAACTAGCATATTTCAAAATGGCTAAGATGTATATACTCCATTTTTTTCTATATTGAAGTTCAAAGCTTGTCAGGGATAGGCATGAAAACAGACTCAAACTAGATAGTGATTTATTTTAATTTTCTTTCATAGCCTTTCCAATGCTCTTAGGGGGAAAAATGTTGGTGCAGATAAAGTATTAGTAATGAATTCAGTCACCTGATTTTTCAATGAATTAAGACTTTAGGGTAAAAATAAAACTAATAGTGAAAAGCAAATATTTTATACCTTATAAGAATTTTAATACACTTAGATTTTACATGTTACATATATATTTGTGAGGTATAAATCATTTTTTATTCTCAAACTAAAATCAAATGAGTAGTAATGTTCTAATGAAATAAATTTATCCAGCACTTACTAATTTTCTTTTTGGTTGCTGTGTACTATCAAAAATAAAAATAAAAAATTAAATTGTAATCAATGCCAAACCAAATCTTCTGGGTCAAACAAAAATAATTTAATATTGAGTTTGAATTAAGAATTAAATGAATAATGATCTGTCATCCTCTAGAACCAATTGGTCTATAACAATACTAAGGCAAATCAATTCTAAAGTAAGTAGCCATGCCGAAACTGGTTTGGCTCAGTGGATAGAGCGTTGGCCTGCGGACTGAAGGGTCCCAGGTTCGATTCCGGTCAAGGGCATGTACCTGGGTTGCGGGCACATCCCCAGTGGGAGATGTGCAGGAGGCAGCTGATCGATGTTTCTCTCTTTAGGGGCATAAATGCTATAAACTTATGTCTGTTTTACTCATCATTGTATCCCCTTTTCCTAGTTAAAAAAAAATAAAGTAAGTAGCCAAGAAAAACCCTGACCCAAGTAATCTCTGCTTGTTATTTAGCTCTTGAGTATCCATTCTTCACTGTTGTTTGTTTTTGCTGCCATACTTGAGCACAGTGAAAATACCATACACAAGCCTCTTTTATAAAGTATCAAAACTTTGGAAAAGTGTTCATTTAGGGGCATAAATGCTATAAACTTATGTCTGTTTTACTCATCATTGTATCCCCTTTTCCTAGTTCAGTGCCTGATCATGTAGGTGCTCAAAAGATATTGAATGAATGAACAAATGGATATCCTCCTGACAGTGCTCAAAACACATTAGAGAGTGACCATAAAATCTCACCATTTCAGACTATATGGAATAGTATGATAATGCTAATACAGTTCCCATAAGTGGATAATATACTTCTAAGATTTTGCATAAGTAAAATAACCTTCAAAAATATTGGCTAATAATATAATGAACTGTTATCACTGAAATAAAGTCGAACTGTGTCCTTAAAAATACCAGATAGGAAATGAGGTAAAATATATTTTTTCCTTAACAAAAGTGGTTAATATGCTATTTGAATCATGATTTCCTTTTTGTCATTTTCTTGCCACTTGAAAATTATTTTGAGTGTTTCTTCGTCAAAGATTCTGTAATAAGTTTTCCAAATTTGCAAAAGTCCCCCAGTGTTGATTCCTATTATCTCTTTAGGTTTAAAGTTAGTTACACTTTCTAACCCCCATTGACTCAGCACTTGCCTGTTCATATGTCCGGTCTTCTCTGGCCAGTAGGACTGATTTTATTGCCTATATGTTTTCCTGGCTTTAAACAGGAAAATATTGCAAAAGATTTGTGAGTTAGGGGTGAAATAATTATGTACAATGGAATCTGAACACAACATTTTGGATATTCCACAGTTCAGATTTAAATACACATTAGCAGTGAAGCAACTAATATCTAGATATAACAAAATCTGGAACTATCACTATTGAAAAATCATCCCCTTGACCTCTGTGCACATGGAGCCAACAAATCCCAATCTAGTTCTTTAGTTTGGCTTCTTAAGATTTTCCTCCTGGAAAACATTCTAGTCCAGATAGAAATTTAAGGCAATTATATTCAGAAGAAAAGTTTTATAGTGCATAATTTATACCGAATGCATTCCTTCATATGTCCTATTGACTTAATGTGTAATTCAGTCGAGAACCATAAAATACATGTAAAGATATTTTGAAAATGTGATCTACTCTTCGTAGTGTCACATTGGCCATTTCTTTTCTTCAACATTCAATTATTACAACATTCCCATCATTTTATTGGAAAAGTTCTTTTTTTTTAAACTTTGCTTTTAGTTTCTTTTTTTTTAAAATAAATATTTTATTGATTTTTTACAGAGAGGAAGGGAGAGGGATAGAGAGTAAGAAACATCGATGAGAGAAACATCGATCAGCTGCCTCCTGCACACGCCCTACTGGGTATGTGCCCACAACCAAGGTACATGCCCTTGACCGGAATCGAACCTATGACCCTTGAGTCTGCAGGCCGACACTCTATCCATTGAGCCAAACCGGTTAGGGCTAGTTTCTTTTTTTAAATATATTTTTATTGATTTCAGAGAGGAATGGAAATGGAGAGAGAGATAGAAACATCACTGATGAGAGAGAATCATTGATCTTCTGCCTCCTGCAAGCCTCCCACTGGGGACCGAGCCCGCAACCCAGGCATGTGCCCTTGACCGGACTTGAGCCCGGGACCCTTCAGTCCACAGGCTGACGCTCCTTCCACTAAGCCAAACCAGCCAGGGCATTGGAAAAGTTCTTATGCTTTGGTGCATGTAAATTAGATAAGTAAAAGACAGTATTAAATCAAGTATGCCCCTGATGCTTTAAGCATGAGGTTAGCAAACTGTGGCCTATGGGTCAGATCCAACTCCACTGTTTTTCTAAATAAACTTGTATTGGAACACAGACAGGTCTGCTCATTTATGTATTGTCTATGGCTTCTTTCACTCTGCATCACTCAGTTGCAATCTTAGGGCACACAAGGCCAAAGTACCTACTGTCTGGTCATTTACAGAGGAAGTTTGCTATAAAGAACTTCTACTTTAGAAAGCTGTATACTTTAAAGAAAATTTACTGAGACCATTTCAATTAGAAGATAAAGCTTAAAATTAAACTGTATTTGAGTAATAATGAATTCGCACAACCATTTTTGTGTAGTTTGCACTTTTATAATTAATGCAGGTGTGTCTCTTGAGAAAATACCTGCATTTCTTAAAAGATTAAAATCGGGAGGGAGCCCTGACTGGTTTAGCTCAGTGGATGGAGTGTCAGCCCAGGTTCGAGTCCGGTCAAGGGCAGGTGCCTTGGTTGCGCACATCCCCAGTGGGTGTGCAGGAGGCAGCTGATCGATGTTTCTCTTTCATCAATGTTTCTAACTCTCTATCCTTCTCCCTTCCTCTCTGT
Source organism: Myotis lucifugus (assembly GCF_000147115.1). Taxonomy (NCBI): domain Eukaryota; kingdom Metazoa; phylum Chordata; class Mammalia; order Chiroptera; family Vespertilionidae; genus Myotis; species Myotis lucifugus. The sequence goes on from NW_005871140.1 coordinate 3,565,079, forward strand.
AAAAAAAAATCAAAATATATTTTGAAAAAATTGGGAGGGAGCTTAAAGTGCTTCAAAGCCGACTTATTGTGTGAACCCAGCCTCTTTAATCATGTGGAACCCACTTTCTTAGAGGTACCCCGTTTCAATCTCTACCAGCTCCAGTTGCTAGAAAATTCTTTCAGATGCTAAAGCATCTCCCCACCTATTATTACTAAATCTACTTTCTAAAGCCACAGAAAAACTGCTATTTTCTATGTAATATCATTGGATTCATAATAAATACCTAATATATGAGGAATAGATATAATTTTTTCTTGGTTTTTCTTAGATTTATATTTCTTTTCTAAGACATTATAAATTAAATTAACCATTTAATGGTATTTGTTGTACATTTAACTTAGAATCTTCAGCATAAAGCCTATATAATTTTGCAACATCCTTTAAAGGAATCTTTTCTAAAATAAACAAAGCATCAATGAGAAATATTAAAGTAATAGCCTTGAATGCTGAAGTAAAAATGCTTTATGAATTATAGGTTCACACAATTTAAATACTATTAAAATTTAATGTTTTTATTTATAGCATGTTTGAATTCACAAATGAACTTCAAATGATTAATAGTAATAAAAATCAACATTAAATTCGGTTTTTCAAGTTTATTGTAGTCTATTTAACATGATTTTACTGTACAGTACATTAAAATGTAGCGTTAAACTTTTGGTGATGGATAATGAGTCATAAGGATTTATTTCTAGCAAGTATTGATTTTATAAAAAGAATTATACCAGAAAAGATTGCCGTTCACTATCCACACTATCTAGCATATATAATTGATAATCAAATTAAAATAGTAAGTTTAAGCGGGTACTATGGATCAAGAAGTCTTGTTAATTTTTCATTTTATTTTTTAACTGTAGGAATTTCTTAAGCAAGGAAATAAGGTCATATAGAATCTTAAAATGTAACATATTATAAGTAATTTTGGGGTGATAAAATAATTTTTAAGTCATAAGATTCTTGAGTTGGAATTTTTTGGCATTTTAGGTAGGAAGTTTAAACATGAGGACAGTTTTACTCAAAATTGCTTTTATTTAAGTTAATGCCTATTATTATTTTTTAAATAATTATATAAAGATTTGTGTCCTTGGCATTTGAAAATTTTTTTAAAATTAGATAAAACAAAATTCCTTTTTAAAGGTGTTTATATTGTAAAATGTAAAAGATTGCATGAAACCTCACAAAAAGGACTCAACTTGGTGTTTTCAGCCTAATAAAAATGTTGTAGAAATACTTGTAAGCTTGAAAATCACACTAGCTATTCTTGTTTCAAATTCTGTTTAATATATTGTTCAGTATGATTTTATAATAAACAGATTACTCCTTGAACAGGAATTAAGAATAAAGCTGCCAGGAAGGGGTTTTGTTGTCAGAGTAGTTCCCGCCTCATGTTTTGTAAGAGATTTCATGGTCCCATTGTAAAGAGTAGATGATTTAAAACGTGTTCCCAAGATAAACTTTCCCATTGTCATTAATGAGGATGGATAATACTGAGTGACAAGTGCATTAGGAATGACACAGAAAGAGCTGTTAGATTTGTCAGAGTCTATCACTTCAGGCAGTGACACTTGAGGACATTCTTTTTTGTGGATATTTGGGATGGGGGGGTCTGATTTAAAGATACCAAAGTTTGTGTTTGCTTATAGAATAATGTATTTTACAACTTACAGATATATATTTTACAGTGTAAAGAAAATATCTGCAAGGTTATTTAGATTTTCATTCACATTTTAACTTTATTCTCTTATATATTCTGATTTATTCCTAAGAAAATCATCAAACTATAACGTTTAAATGTTAAAATATTTACCAAAAAACCAATTATTAGGAAAAGCCTATTTTGGGGAATATCCAACTGAAAAAAATATATTTAAAATTACATAGATTTCTAAAAAAAATATTTTGCTGTCTTATTCCTCTATATAAAAGGGGACTCTTCTGCATTACCTTGAGAATAAATATTTTGAAATAAGATACATGTGATTTATCTTTTAAAATATATATTACTTTACAGAAACACATTTTAAATATTAATCAATGAACAATTAATAATGAATGACTTTCCTGGTATTTAAAGTATATCCAAACTGTTGTATGCCTCTCAATTTTAGTTTCTAATATGCAATTGGTCACTTTTTCGCCTTGATTCATCTTTCATGCTGCCAACCAAATTTTGTCTCTGTACACCTTTTTGACACTAATAATGACTGAGTCTGTGTTCATTTGAGTTCAAGATTTCCCAGGCGGCAGTTTGGAGCTAAGATAAACTATCTATCATGATTGCATACCACTAATCTGTCTCATCCAAACCACTCTATGACTGAAATTATACTTGACAGTTCACTTCTTCTTGATGAGCCTGAGGTGAACATAGCTACAGCCCATCCCTGGGAGGACATGGCAACTATTCCATATGCTAGAAGGGTCCTTTTATTAGTGAAACAAGTCTTAAACTATGCCTGTGGTAGAGAGAGATTTTCTCTGTCTCTCCCCCTCCCTTCCTCTCTCTATCTCTCTCTTTTTGCATTTTCGTTTTGTACTTTTATACTACAAAACTTTTTTAACCCCAAAATATTTGGTAAACATTTTCTGTTACAAGTTCTACCTATAAGTTAGTTTCACAGTGTAGTTAAAAACCTTGAAGTCATTTTAAAAATACGTATGCTTTCTAAAATGTTCTTTATATACCGTAATTGTCAAATATCAAAGCTTTTCTGTTAGTATTTTGACTCTTACCAGAATTTATCAGTTCTTGAAACATCTCAATAAAAACATTTTTTAATCTTCACTCAAGGATATGTTTATTGATTTTAGAGAGAGGAAAGGAGAAAGATAAAGAAACATGGATTGGTTGCTTCCCATACCCACCTAATCTGGCTACCTAGGTATGTGCTCTGACCAGGAATCAAACCCGCGAACTCTTGGTGCATAGGAGGACACTCCAACCAACTGAGCCACCCCAGCCACGGCCAGCTCAGTAAATTTTTATATTACAAAAATGTTTCTATGAAGAGTTTCTCTCATTTTAACATGATATTTTAAAAATAAGTTTCAAATTCTTTATTTAGAAATTATTTTGAAGATTCAAATAAAACAAACTGAACAGTGTGGCAGAATATATTTTAATTTTATATAAAGATTCTTTATGTAAACTTAATTGTCATCTTTACTGTTGCTATGCAGAGTCTAGAGAAAAATGGCTGAGGAAATAAACTCATTAACTGCTTTATATTCTTTTTGTAAAAATGCCTTTCCTTTGGGGTTCAGAAATACCAAACATTTTGAGAAGATGGACAAGGAGATGTTAAAGGATTTATTACTAATACCCTGGAAAAAAAGAAATCTAAAGTAATTTTCAAGAATGTATAATGAGGGTGTAATAGTAAGGCTACTTTTACTAACCAACACAGAGAACCCAATGAACAACAGATTTAATGTGGAAAAGGAAAGATTGAGGTTATTTAAACGAAGCACTTGGACTAATTATACATATAGAAAGTTGTTATAAAGTGGAACCTATTTTAATCTGTCCTGGATTATTGAAATGTAATTCCACCTGAAGATGTTCAGATGGCCTCAACAAATTTACTCGTGTTGTTCTGTTGGTCATCAGAGCAAGCACTTAGTAAATTTACTCCTCATAGTCCTTTACTTGAAAGTTTTTTATTCCCTGGGAAGATTCCTTTTAGCAAGGGCAATATTTTCTATAACCTATTAAACAGCAGTGGAATCACTAGTGCATTCTGCACAAAGCTTTTCTAAAGCACCTAATCTATATATATAAAAGCCTAATCTATATAGATAAAAGCGACCGAGCAACCGAACGACCAAACGACTGAACGACCGGTCACTGGGATGCACTCTGACCACCAGGGGACAGACACTGAACACGGGAGCTGCCCCCTAGTGGTCAGTGAACTCCCACAGCAGGAGCACCGCTCAACTGACCACTGGGCGCCAGATGCCACTGGGCTCACGCCTGGCAAGCGCAGCTGCAGTGGCACAAGCCTCTCCCGCCTACACGGCAGTGCTACCCAGTGGCGGTAGCAGTGGCAGGTGCAGTGGGGCCGGGTTGAGCGGGAGTGATGCAGCGCCTGGTCCGGGCCCGGGCCCCTCCCTGGCCGCCTGCCGCTTCGCACTACTACATCCCCCAAGGGATCCCGGTTTGCAAGAGGGCACAGGCCAGGCTGAGGGACTGGGCTGAATCCATGCACCGGGCCTCTAGTGTCTAATAATCATCAACTCTATTTTGGAAACTTACATAAATTAATTTCCTAGAATTACAGAGATAATTAGTATAGTGAATGAAACACTCATATTTTGGGGTGCAATATAAATTATTTTTAAGTGAGTTTAATTTGCTTCAACTTTTATTTTCTACTACAGCATTTTTATTTCAACTAATATAATAGTTACTGGTGAGCCATTTAAGATTTCAGTAACATCACCTAAAATAAATATCCTGGGGGGTAAAGTCAAAATAAACTATTGATATAGTATTTTCACGTTTTAATTTTAACTCCATAATTTCTGCAGTGGCCTGCATATATCTTTCTGAAGAAAAGGGAGTTCTATCAAAGTAAATTAGTAAACTACCTATGTTCAGTCTTTATTCTGAAAGCAATTAAATGAAAAAAGTCTAACTTATACACTAACTCCAATGGTATACAGTCTTAATTTTGTGCTAAATTTTAACCTAGGCAGTAAAATCTGTGATCCATTCATCTTACCATATCCAATTACTCCTCCTATCTAATTATATGATCATTAAATGTACTTTTTTATTATATGATGCATCTGCATATTTTAAAAATAAAATTGCTTCCATGTTTCCCACAAACATTTATTTTCTAATCAGAAGAGTTGATATTATATCGCTTTACAGTAAATATTCAAAAATTTGAAACTGGTAATTATTGAATAGTTATGATCTGAAAAAGTAATTGCTTCATTTGCAAAAAAGAATTTGTTTATTTTAAATTTAGAAAACAACAGAATAAAATGATGTTGTGTGGAATATCTAAGTAATTATGCTTTTTGTTTGGGGTTTTAATACAGCCTTTTAAAAATACTCTTGTAGGCCTAAGCATGGTACACCATGAATCCTGTTTAAAAAAAAAAAAAAGTGACAAAGCAAAGAAAAATGTTAATGCTAAGTAAGTTATATAAACTTATGCTGGAAATGTGCCTTAAACTATCACATAAGGTAAAATTATTGTGTTCTACAGACTATTTTTAATAAAATAATTGGCACCAGAAGGAATAATACTTTCTCACTAAAATAATTCCCTCATCTTTGCTTTTGAAATTGGGATGAAATTTCCTTTTTGTGAGTGTGTGTGTGTGTGTGTGTGTGTGTGTGTATGTGTGTAAGAAATTCTGTCATTTTTAATACCCTGACTTACAATGAAACATTTTATTTCAATATAATGTACCTATTGGTCAATTAAAGTTTCAAAGACTAGTAACGTGAAAGCAAGATCAACCATAGATTTTTATTAATTCAGTTAGTAATTCTTTATGAGGATACTTTTAGTGTTTTTAATGTAGTCCAATGCTTTTTATCAAAATACATGTCCTTAAGATCTGGCTCTGGCTGCCTATCCAGCCTTATCTCTTGCCTGAGCTCCAAGTTGCAGTCTGACTCTTACCTGTGGTTCCTGTACTGTCCCATTCTATCACTTCTGGGTCTTTTGTAAATGCCAAACATATTCTTGTAAATTTTCTCTATTATAGCACTTCCAACATTATTTTAATTTTCCGTTTCCCTACTTTACCCTACTGTAAGCTGGTGGCAGAAACTGTCGTGTTCTCATTCACTGATGTATACACGGAACCTAACAAAGTATATAGCATACAGGGGTGGGCAAAAGTGGGTTTACAGTTGTGAGTACATGAAACAGTTTATTCTTGGATTATTATTAATTATCATATTATTTATTTGTATTATAACATTAAACCTGCTTTTGCTCACCCTGTACAGTAGGTGTTTAGTAAATATTTGTTGAATAAAAAACTGATAGTATATGTGACTTGGTTAAGTATCTGACATCTATTTTTTTCAATTGTCATAAGAACACGTGAGATCTACCCTCTTAATAAAATTTTAAGTGGATGATACATTATTGTTGACTATAGGTACAGTGTTGTAACCTGTCCGCATCTTTAATTAGCTCTCCATATGGGTCTCAGTTACCTGCTCTTTAGGGAGCAGCACTATTAATCAGTTCTCATAGCCCAGTCAGGAAAACCCTTTCCCTGCAGTAGCAGCCATACCAAACTGTTTAAAATTTCCCTAGCTACCAAACTGTTTCTTGTCTTTAAGATTGCAGTACTTCCCCATATCAACTTGGAATTTTTCAAAAATACTTTAACAGCTAACTCAATCTTTCCTTCTTTGTGAAGATTTTTCTAGCTCCTTCTCCACTCCACTCACCCTTCCCTGCCACTTACTGACTTCTCTCTAAATCTTTGGCTTATGTAAAACTACCTTTTTAATGAGAAAATCTGTTACTTGATGCATTAGAACTCTATCAAATAATTTTTATTGTTATTTTAATGCATTTTTTAGCTGGTCTGCATCACCTCTCACCTCTGTAGACCTGTGGTAGAGGTTCACTATGGATAGCTATTAGGGTCACTAATTAAAGCCCAACCAACTGAGCATTTAAAATGTACCCTTGAAATAGAGGGGAGGTGCCAAGTTGATAAGATCTTGATAACATTGGATAGTAATATCCCATGGGCTTACATATTCATTGTCCCTAGTCAATTGACATTTATATCTATTATCACTTGAGTGAAACATGATTAATTATTTTATGATAATTTGAATCATTGTTTAGAGCTCAGTTTGGAAGTCTTGTGTCCTGGCCATCTTTGCTACCATTCCTTTAGACTGCAGTGGTTCTCAACCTTCTGGCCCTTTAAATACAGTTCCTCATGTTGTGACCCAAAGCCATAAAATTATTTTCGTTGCTACTTCATAACTGTAATGTTGCTACTGTTATGAATCATAATGTAAATATCTGAAATGCAGGATGGTCTTAGGCGACCCCTGTGAAAGGGTCGTTCGACCACCAAAGGGGTCGCGACCCACAGGTTGAGAACCGCTGCTTTAGAGGATTTGGAGCCAAACCAGGGATGATTTCTCCTTCCAATTCTTACATAAGCCTCCTTGTTTTCTAAATAGGAGATTCCTTTTCGCTCTCTATAAGAGTGATAATTTTATGCTGCAGACATCAAAGATGAGGACAAAAATGTCACATCATGATTCTGTCTAAATGACACTCCACAGTGATACAAAATGAAAAATTAAAGCCAACAGAGCCTTTTGCTTTTTCCACGGTGTCAGAAGTCATGTTTCTCAGGTTTTTCCCTTCTAAATTAGGCATTAAAGTAATCATTTTTATATAATTTAGAAAGTTGTCATTGAAATTATGTCTTGAAATTTTTATTCATAAAATATTTCCCCAAATCACTTTTTTATAAGGTTTTTTTCCTAAGAAACCGGAATTGTAGTTCCCACTTTTTAATTAACTCTTATTTTAGTTGGAGATTTATTGCCTTAATCCATATGTAATGTGTTTATCACTTAGGAAACATTTTTTTGAAAAGCATGGGTTAGTAATGTTGTATAATGCTATAATTTTATCTTTCATCAAGATAATTATGTAAAAGTAAATAAAGGTAGGACTAAGATAATACCTAATTTAGAATGCCTTTCAAATGTATAAGGTTTGTAATTAAAGATTTCAAATTGAAAGTAAAGGGCCTTGGTTTTCTTACACATCAGTCTAATATTCAAAATAAAAATTAGCTGAATGGTTTCTTCCCTTACACATTGATCACATCAATGTCTCTCTCTCTCTCTTTCTCTCTCTAAAGATCAATAGAAAACATATCCTCTGGTAAGGATTAAAAAATAAGTAAACATTATGTATTATATGTGATTTCATAGATTTAATACATTATATATAATACCTCACTAAATTGAGATATAAATAAGATTTTGTGTGCTTATTAACAAGATATTTTCCCATTTTCCTTTCTTCTAGTCGGACCAAAAGGCACATAAAAACCTAGCCTCAGCTAGTCTAGCCTATCACCTAATAACCCTTACAGACACATAGTATCTAGATGCAGACAACTAAAGATACCCCAAACACAACAGCCTTTCTTATGGCACTTTGAGTTCCCCAGTGAATAATGGCCACAGCATCTCAAGATAGAAAGCAGCAGCAAGACCCACGTGTGAAGTGACTGTGAAAAGCACTTGTCTTCCCTGATTGCTAAATACAGATTTCTGTGAACCTCTGAAGTAGTCATGTGACTTAAAGTTTAACTGCTGGCAACAAAGATAGGCAATCAAGCTCTGTTCTGCTACGGTATTAGCATTCTCTTAATCCTACCACAAATTGTTTTAGGCTGTTAGCTGTGTAGTATTTTTTTTTTTCCTGTGAGGAGCATAGAAAGGGAATGAGAGGAGGCTGATGGCTGACTCTTCAACTCATTTTCTGATACGGACAGGAAAACCTCTAGATACCTCTGCAGGTCACCCCATGGCTTTCACCAGCCTATTCAGCTGGACCTAGTTTTAAATAATGGCAATGGAGCCACCATAAGTGTACCCCATAGTCATTATTATTTCATGATTCTGAAGTCTGGTTGTAAGGAGATTGTATTATAATAGTGTTTGTTATAAATAATGTTTGTTCTGTTACTATGAAAATCTACATATAATTCTTCAGATATGACACTTATGGAGCATATGTGAATTAGAAGTAATGCTCCAAACAACCATCACATGCACAGTCCATTTACTGTTCAGTTCTAAAAACATGCTTCCAAGTGACTGCCATATGAACTGATGCTGTTCTGTTAAGTTTAAGAATAGAAGAGTAAAACTCAGAAGTTTCTGAGGCTGTCATGATACGACAGTAGTTCTTGATCAGATCACATGTGCCATGTTTTTGATGAATAAACTCTAATCCCACTATCATCATAAACACTCTACTTCTTCAATTATCAGAACTTTATAGGTATAGATATGAATTATTTAAGTAGAAATACATATTTAAGCATGCCAAATATGTTTGGGATTTCTACTACACAATATAATGGGCTAGTATTTACTTCTCAATTATTTTGATTATGTCTCTAATGAAATGATAATTAGCTCATCATTTCTGTGTTTAACAGAACCAGATAGGGATTCCTTAAAGATATTATTAGACTCCAACTTAGTATTTAAGATTGTCTTTGGCTTAGAAAGGTAGTATATAACCATAAAAATAAGCCTAAGTATGACCTTTGCAAGTATCCAGCATGGATAATACTATTAACAATTCATTAGTCTGTTTACTGCATTGGAAAAAGTAAAGTCACTGGTATTTCTTAATATAAGTAAACAATAGGACAAGATCTGTATAGAACCTCTTGAAGACTTTATTTAATAGAGCATTTAATAGAATATTATTTAACAAACCTTTTAGAACATTTTAACAATTAAATTATTTAATAAAGGATTCACACCAAAGCACTGAAGATACATTCTTCACTTACTAAATATGGAAAAACTTGCCTCTGAGTCGGTGTGTTAAATTGCTTGCATGCTTTTGGCATTTTAATAGGAAAACCTTAAGTGAGATGCTACTAGCCATCACCATTTCTTCGGTTGACATATTTTCTTGATAGAAAATGGGGAAACAGGTATTTCTATCTAATCTGAATAGAAGTCTGTATTCTGAGTATATTTGGAAAGCTATGACAAAATACTTGCTATGGAAAGTCTCATTTAGTAGACAATTAATATGACTTACCTTTCTAGCTTGACCTACCAACCATTATTTTTTCCTTTTGCCAGTTGTCCATTTTAGGATTAGAAGTAAATGGAGCTGAAACATTCTTCCCTATAGCATTGGGGTCTTCACCTAAGGCTTGTTTGAAAAATGCCAGCCAGGGCATGGTTTTTCTCTGAAACCCAAAGCCACTCATGAAATTAAACATGATTTATTCAGGATTTATTCAGAAGCAATTTAATTTTACATTTATGGACTGTATTAACATTCTGGTCATATTACTAAAAATTGGAGGTAGCTTTTTATATAACATCAGTATCAGTGTCTTAATTCCGGTTTCTAGTACATAGTTTTGTATGTTAAAAAAAAAAAGGCACCTGTGATTATCTAGCATGCTCCGTGTAGTTGTACATGATATGGTAGTGATGAAGCTTTGGAAACTACTGAAGTTAATTGCTTGGTAATTGCTATTATCCTCTTTTTCCTATTATATTGCTAATCTTTCCAAAGGTAGTTGTTTCTCTATCTGGTTTTCTGAGCATATAAATTCTTTGCAAGCAGGAAAATCATCATTGTCAAGTAGAAGTGAAAAATGAGGCCGGGGGAGGGAAGAGATTGTGACAGATTGAATGAACAAAATTCTTGCCCCCAGTAGTCATGAGAAGGGAGTGAGATATAGCAGTTATTACACTTAAACTATATTGCAAATGGGAAAGGATGGGCTTTTTCAATCAATATTAGTAGTGCTCAGTCAACTGGTATCCACATGGAAGAAAAAGTGAATCTTGACTCCTCCTTTACACTAAATAAAAATCCATTCTGGGTGCATTGCAATCTAAATGTGAAACACAAAACAACAAAGTTTTAGAAACAGACACAGGAGACTATCTTCATCGGTCGTGTCTGGAAAGGGTGGAAGGTTTCTGTTGGGATGTTACTAATAGTCTTGATTTTTATCTTATTAAGCTTATAAAATGCTATTTCAAAATGTATGCACACAAGTATAAATTGTTACATTAGGACATAATACTGAAAAGTTTTTATAGTTATGCAAAAAGAAAAGGACATAATACAAAGGAAGTTTATGTGGAAAAAGACATCTCGATATTGAATAATTTACTCACCCTGCCCATTTTTCCTACTACATATTTCCAATTACGTAGTTAATTGAAATGAGTTTCAATGCAATAGTGCAGTTAATGCGAGAACAGGGAAAATAGTGGTGAATATGTAACAGAAGAGTTGAAACTTCACAGATTTGAATCCATCTCAATAAATTAGTAGAGATGCATGAAACACAGATATTTTAATGAATTTAATTAACATTTATTTTTGAGTTATTGAATTTGAGATATTGAATTTATTGAGGTGACATTAGTTAATAAAATTATATAAGTTTCAGGTGGACAATTCTATAATACACCATCTGTATATTGTATTTTGTGTTCATCACCCCAAGCCAGGTCTCTTTCATCACCATTTATCTCCCTTTTACCTTCTTCTACCTTCCCCAAGGTAGGTAGAAGTGAATGGGAGGTGAAGAAATAGAGACACAAATATGCACTCTGTTCCTGGTTCTTCAGTATGAAAGAAAGGAGAAAGAATAACAGGCAGAAGGATAGTTTTTCAATTCTTTTGTTCTTCCACTTGGTCTTTGATTAAAATGTTGCTTTAGGTTGCATTTCCTAAGTTAATGTTAAACTTTGTATTTTTCTATAATTAATCATTCTATAATTTTTCGGCTAGTGGCATACATAAGTGTGAAAGAATCAGGGCTGCCCCCAAACCAAATTAAGTATAAATACTAAATTGTGTGATTTCCATGAATGCACAGGATTAAAAAATATTTATGACAGAAATATGTAAAATCATGATTGAATAAAAGGAAGAAGTTGACAGCATGTTGGATAAATGTGAGATATCTTACAAATGATTTTTAAATGAGGCCATCTGTTAAAGCTTGCTGATGCTCTCAGTCTGGAGCAAGAGGTTATTGATGTTTTCACGCAAATCAGGCTTTAACCAAAATACTTTGGAAAAAAACAGATGCCTTATAGAAACTCATTATTCCTAAAATAATTACAACCCTCTAAATGTTAACATCCCTTTCTACAAAGAATGGTATTATGCTAATACTGTTTATATATGTGAATGTGAAATTATGGTAAATTATTATATCATTGCTTAATATAATGCAATGGTTTCTCCCTACTCCACCTCCAACCTCACCCCCAGGAGATACATGCCTGCTTACCAGGACCAATTTTCTACTTATTTAGCCAAAAATAATTGACCTTTGAAAGTCATAACCCAAGTAGTTGCATTTGAACTAAAATCTAAAGATAACCCTAATATTTTCAAACATTCTCTCCTTCCATTCTTAGGGTCTTTTTAGACTCCCAGTAAGTCTTACCAGATATATCGAAGTAAAAGAAATTTCATAATAGAATATAGTCATTCTGTCCTGTTTCATTAATGTTGAAGTTGAAGAATTAGTAATATTTTGCTAGAAAATGAACTTCCAGTGTTACTACTATTTTAATGTATGTGGTCACTCACTATATTATAAAGTGAACAGTGTGCAGAAGTGCCTAGAGACAGAGAAATCATGAGAGTCCTTGAATTCTACATATATGCTACATTAATTTGCATCTACACAAAAAGAGGTCAGTTTAGAGAAAAAATGAAGAGATTTCTTATTTGCAGCTTTTATCATTACTGAGAGAGCAGTAAATTAGACTAGGATATGGGGTTTCTCTACTTTATGGGATTTTAACTTCGTCACTGAGTGGAGTGCTGGACCAAGTTCTGTTGACATGTAAGCACCTTGCTCAAGAGTCACTTTAGTACTTCGAGAAGCTTTTGAGCATAGACTCTTTATTTCATAAACTAATAAAAGTATTATCAATTGGTGTCTTCTTGTTCTTTTGAGGATGCTTTTAGCTTCAGTAGGCTTACTTGAAAATAGTGGCTCAATCACTCAGATGACCCATCTCTTTTCTCCTTCCTAACTGCTCTTTGGGTTGAAGCACTTGTCAGAATGGAGGACAGAAAGACTGGAGAATTAACGTATGTCAAAGCCCCTGCCTAGCTCTGTGCTGGGGATGGGAAGTCTATACCTACTAATTTATTATCTTATGTTTATGTGCTCTATAAAGTCGGACAGTGTGGTGATTTAGAGTGAGGCTCTGCAGTCTGGTGGCCTGAATTTGAAAATTAGCTCCAATACTTATCTCTCTTCCTCAGTTTCTTCATCTGTAAAATAGAGACAATAGTAGCCCCTTCCACATGCATGGTTGTCAGGATTAAATAAGTTAATATGTTTAAAAGGCTTGGCACAAGGCCTAATGGTTGTTGTGGTGGGGATGTTTTTTTACACAGCCAGCAGAGCTTAGCTGTGCTCATGGGAATCTGGAGAAGTGCTCATTAACAGGCAATAATTCTACCCTCCACAGTCCATTATATACCATGGGAATATTGGTGGTCCCAAAATATCACTCCTCTCGTAAAGGAAGGAAAAGAAAATGCCATGTGTTTTCACAAGCATTATCTCATTTAATCTTCAGAACAATTTTTGCAAAATAGGCGATTAGGCGATTTTTACATGTGAGGGACCTTACACAAGATCAAATGACTACTAGATAACAAAGTCAAGATTTAGCCAGAGGAGCACCTGAATCCAGAGCCTATCTGTTTCCAACTCATTCTGCTGGCCAAGTGACCAACATTTAGGGCATAGCTGCTTTCTTCCCTTTCCTCATGTGGCAAATTAAGAGACCTCTGTAGCAGTCCAGTCCATCTATCTGCCTCTTTTCCCTTCAAGTGAGAGAGCACACATGGTAGACACTCCAATAATGCTGGGTCATTGACCAGTCAAATATTACTACTTTTCCATGTACATTTTGCATCTTTAATATTGCAGTAGTTTCTTTGTACTGACTTTGTGGAAAAGTAAATATAGAACTTCATTTATGAGACAAAATTATTTCAATGTAACCGATATCCTCTTCTACTGAATAGGTTACAAAGTCTGAGTTAATGAGAAAGAGTGATTATAGTAACTTCCTATCCTCATCTATTTTGATTTTTTTTCTTTTCTTTAAAGAAAATGCTGGCCCTGGAATTACTGCCTTTGACCAATAAAATTCTTATCTGGTAATAACTTTATTTAAAAATATGAAAGCCATGTGAGTGATTATTATTTTTCACCTGAGATAATAATGTATTTACATGTATAAGGCACTTGTATCATGGGGGACTTTACAGAAAGAATCAACTTTCAAGTATAGATATCTTTAGTGAATCTGTTTCCAACCGATGCACAACTATATGAGAATACGACTGTTATTTTGCTCAGCTAAAGCACGTTCTTGCATTGAAACCCTGCTAATGCCAATCATTTTGGAAACTACACACCATTCCATTAATCCTTCTAGCCATATTTATATATCTGTACAGCTGTATGTTTGGTAGGCATGTACTCATCACCTGTGTTTATATGTTTGCTTTCCTTTCCTCTTCTGCTAATTAGTTGTTTAACATAGTTATATAACCTTGGGAATGTTACCTGACCTCGTTGTGCCAAATTTTTTTAAAATATAGTTTTGTTGATTTCAGAGAGGAAGGGAGAGAGAAAGAGATAAGAACATCAATGGTGAGAGAGAATAATTGATTGGCTGCTTTCTGCATGCCCCCCACTGGGACCAAGCACACAACCCGGGCATGTGCCATTGACCTGAATCGAACCCGGGACCCTTCAGTCCACGAGCCAACGCTCTATCCACTGAGCCAAATCAACTAGGGCGTACCTCACCTTTTTAATGTTTATTATTTGTCAGCCACAGTACCTGTCTAATTTCATTTATCTGTATGTTAATGTGAAGGAGAGGCCAAAGAGCAAATGTGTTTATTCATTTAATTCTCACCACAGCTTTTAAGTTAGACATTATTATCATTTTTATTGATTAAGGTACTAAGATACAATGCCTGCCTTATTGCTCAGCCTTTTATAAAGATGAACCACGTATTCAAAGCTGGCCTGGTAAACTCCAGTTTGGAAGGACACCCGGTTAAAAATGTCAGACCATCAATGACTACTTCTGCTCTTTTTCTTATTTAATTTCAAGTGTCAGTTTTCTTACAAGCTACTGAACAAATGCCCTGTTGACTTTCAGTTCTTGATACTTAAGAAATATTTGGTTGGCTGTCCTAAAAAAAATAAATAAAAGGAACACTTCAAACAACTAAATCTGTTGATAAGAATATGTAGGATAGTACTGAAGTGTGTGGACTCCAGAGTCCACTAGACCCAGCCCACCACTTGCTAGTTATGTTACCGAAGGCAAGTTATTTCACCTTTTCTTTTCATCTGTAAAATTTGGTCTGTAATATTAGCCTCATGAGATGGCTGTGAGGATAAACTGAGAAAATTATGTAAGTACCTGGTACACATAGTACGTATTAGTCACATAGTAAATAGTCACCATTACTAGTAGTACTTAAGGTCTCCTTTACTGAGCAGTTCGACTCATGCTTTCTTATTCGAGACCTTTCCAAAGTACTTCTGTGGCTTTTTAATTTTTGGTTTTCAGTCAGACACTCTGGAAATGATTTTAATTCAGAATACTGTTTAATACCTCCCCAAATGTCCTACATTTAGACTTAAGAAGTCTTAATATTAAAAAGCTGCTGCATCTTAAGTTGCATTTCAAATATCTCAGTAAAGCAAGTTAGTGCAGATAATTTAACACCCAGTCATTTCCATTTATCTCTTTTTCAGAATACCTTTTTAGTTATGTACCTTATGAATTTAAAACATGACGAAAGATGAATTTCTTAATATGTACATTATGTTTTCTGAGCCTGTTAATTCTTTGAGGAAATTAAGGGAAAAAATAATGAAGCCATGTTATACAGGTACTTAATTTTTTTAAATCTGTGGTAGTACTATGGTAATTAATGCTTATTTTATGCAAACTAGACTATATCTGTTAACGGACACATTACTGTCAAGAAAATATTACTTGTCTTAATTATCAGTAATGAAGCAGGGATAAGCTGCTCACTTAGATATAATATATCTAATGACCTTTTCAGTTAGAGGTTGTGATGAAAGGTATCAGTTTCACAAATTATGCTTCACTCAGCTTCTGGCCTTTGTGTAGATTAATGTTTTGCGGATGAGTTTTAAAGTCAGACATAAATTGTGTTTCATATTTAAAATTGATTTAGTGTCTTGCTCTTAGTACATCATTTTCTCATTTATAAACCCTCAATTTTATCTTCAAGCTTAAAAAAATAGTCCATTGTAAATTTAGGACTGCTTTACTAACTGCCAGTGTTGTCTTAACCTTACCAAATAAAACAGTACATATATTTCCACTTGTTCAACCAAAAGACAAGTTTGTTATTTCTGAATTTAGGACAATAAACACAATGTTTATAATGACAATTCTGAACTAGGAATATAAGTATTTCTAATACCATTTTCCCTGAAACTCTGAGATGACACAGAGCTAGTTATTTTGATAGAATTTATCCCTTAATCAGTCGTTTACTGAATAATAAATATCTTATCAGGGTATGGGAACATCATTCAAGAACTCAGAGATTTATGCAATAAGAAAATTCATAGCAAAAGGAAAATTGCCCCATGTTTAAGTTACTAAGTAAGGATTTAAGTGTTGGGGGTTGATGCAACAAAGAAATGAAATGGAAAGTGATATTCTAATTTGTTAAGCCATGGAAACTTTTGTCTCTCTAAAATATTTATTCAGAAGCCCAATTTAAAAATCTGACAAAATCAGAGCTGCTCTGCTTGAATGGAAAGGTTCCTACAATGGCTTGAAGGAACCCAGAGGGATCAAGGAGCAGTCTTGATACTGTGATGCGTACTTGAATTGTTCACAGAGCCCAAATAGTACAGCAGGAGGGAAGAGTACAGACATCTTTTACTACCTCTTCATTTTAACTGTGATGCACTTAAAATGTAATACAGATTAGCCAGCCAAGTTCACGTCAATAAGTGCTATGCTCTGAAATCTAAAATAAATATAGCACTTCCAGTAGTGGGATCTTTTCTTTACTCTTTGCTGCCCCACTACTGTGATAATGAATTTTGAAAACTCTTCAGAGAACAGTTTCTGAGTTGACCTGTCTTTCCGTTAAAAAAAAAAAAAAAAAAGTAAGCCATAGGTTACCATTTCCAAGGACATAGCAAGTCCCACCTGTCCCAAAACATCTACCATTTACTTCTTATCCATTGCTCATATTAGAGTAGTGTGGGATGTTGGGTGCTGATTCTCCACTTTGCTTTGCTGAAGAGCAAGAGCAGGACAAGGTTAGCAAAAGAGGAATTTTCTTGTGCTATCCTTAAATTCTTCAATTCCTCAAAAGTATATTCATGCATAGAGTTGCCTGTGATTAGAACTCTCCATATAACAGCTCCTCCACCACCTACCAGTGTCATATCAACCAAGCTAACTTTCATTTATTCCTCAGGCTACATCAAATGTCACTGCCCCCTTTGGGGCTTCTCTGATCCATCCCTTATTTGTTCTTTCATAGCATCCTTTACTTCAACAGAGCGGTAACCATACTGCATTGCAATTACTTTTCTCATCTCCTTCTACATGCTCAGTTCCCTGAACACAGAGACCACAAATGTCTTGTTCATCATTGAATCCCATAGCCTAACAGAGTTTCTGACACATGGCAAGTTCCCTATATTTATTAGGGAAGGAGGGGAGAGATCTAGACTCTATCCCCGCTCAAAGAATGTAACATGCTGATAGAAACTGGGTTCTTGTTGAGAAGCAGCCTTGGACTTCCATATGACTTTGGAAGAGTTATCTATCTCTGGGTCTTTGTTTCCCTTTCCAGTAGGATGATAATGCCTCTGTGCATAGCTTTGTCTTCATCCTGCTGAAAACATAAGGTGATGAAAGGCCTGGGGCCGGGCAGGAACCTGGTGGAGGGGACAATTGGGGGTGGGGGAGGAAGGGGACATCTGTAATGCTCTCAACAATAAAGATTAAGAAAGAAAGTTTCCCTATATCAGAGCTTTCTTCTCAGTTTCTAAAGTATAATGGAGGAGGAAGTTATGTTTTCCTTTGGATAACAGATTAAGGAGTTGTCTCTTGGGAAATAATTTCTTTAAAATCATCTCACTTTTTCCCATGTCCCAAGAAGTTGAGTAATGCACCACCTCCTCCATTTACAAATAAGCCAATGTACTTTTAATGTTGATGGCATTCTTTAAATATATTTGTAGTTAGTCTTGGAAACTTTAGAATTTTCTTTCTTTGTTTTATTCTTGAGAATTGTAGTTATACAACTCATAATTTAACATGTGCACAGTGTAGCCATGATGGAATTACTGTCTATAATTTAAAATGTCTGAATTTGTTTCTGTCAAAAATTAGGAATTTAAGTACAATTAATCAGTGCTCCTTCAAAAGCAGTACCACTCTTCCAGTTATTAATTATATTATTTTTGTATTGTCATGAGCAGCTGATGACGTGAATGGAGTGCGGAAGATGGGAGATGAGGTTAGAAGAGAATTATTCCACTCCGTTTTTTAGGAAGTTGGGACAGAAAAAGTTAAGTTCCAGAAGAAAAACCATTGAATTTCAATAGTGATTCTACTTCATATTAGGAAATAAACATTTTAAGGATTTTTTTGGGGGGAAATAAAGCATTCACGGCCAGAATAGTAGTTTATATTTAACTAAATGGTCACATTTTCAAGTAAAATACTCCCTGGCATTTGAACAGCTGTTATATCTACATCAGATTTGAATACTGTTGTTTAACCTTCCCAGCTGTAGCGGGGGCGGTTTGTTAGTTTAATTCAGTATAAAATATGCATAGCATACTTAAATTTGAAACTTTAAACACATATTTGTGTTAAATTGATAAATTTTAGTTCCCTAAGCCTATTTTAGATAAACCCTTTATCTCTGAGATATTTATTATTCTCAACTATATGTTTGAAAGTAGTTAAAATATATTTCCAGCCCAGGTCAGTGTAGCTCAGTTGGTTGAGCCTTGTCCTATGCACTGAAAGGTTGCTGGTTCAATTCCCAGTCAGGGCATGTACCCAGGTTGTGATTTTAGTCCCCAGTGAGGGTGTGTACAGGAGACAACTGATTGATGTTTCTATCTCACAAAAATGTTTCTCTCTCTCTCTCTCTTTCCCCCCTCTCTCTAAAATATCAATAAAAACATTTTAAAAATATTTTTCCAAATCCTTTTTATAATTTTGTATTGGGAATGAACAAAAAATATACATTTTGTGTACATATACTTGTAATAGCATTGCTGTATTCATAGGAAAATTTAAATAATGTGTTCCTATGTTTCTTCCTATTCGATTCTCTAACTCTAACAGAATTTTCTTTGCTAATGCAATGATGGAAATGGAATGAGGACAAGCTGGTTGCTGTAAGAAGGCAAAATAAAAGACCAGTACTTCTCAGTCTTACAAGACTAAGGTTAAAAGGGGTTAAGATCAAAATATATGTGATTATGTGGCATGTGAATATAGTGTATAAAAATTTTGGTCTGCTAAACTGAAAAATATTGCTTGACATTTGAAAGAGATAATTTTAGAAAAAATACACACAACTGCTCATGGGTCTACACCACTCACACATGCTCGCACAC
This sequence comes from Myotis lucifugus, assembly GCF_000147115.1. Taxonomy (NCBI): domain Eukaryota; kingdom Metazoa; phylum Chordata; class Mammalia; order Chiroptera; family Vespertilionidae; genus Myotis; species Myotis lucifugus. The sequence continues at coordinate 3,584,585 of NW_005871140.1, forward strand.
ATACCAGGTGTACCAGTTAATAATGCGGATATTTTTCAATAGATGGAGTTACACATGTGTTGATATTTATGTGATTTGATATGTATGCTATTTTGTTGTATTGACAGCAAGCTTCAAAACTTCATATGTCAAATTTTCTGAAGTTGTTAACATAGATATTTTTACGTTTAAAAATGTCAAATTTCATACCAAAAACAAGAGCATTTGCAGGAAGTTTTAATTCATAACTTTATTTTGAAGAAAAGTGCTGCTGGAAGTGATTGTATACTTCGGGAAGCTTATGGTGAACATGCTCCATCTCAAGATACTTGTGAGCGCTGGTTTAAACGCTTTAAGAGTGATGATTTCTATATGAAAGACAAAGAACATCCAGGTCAACCGAAAAAGTTTGAAGACCAACAATTACAAGCATTATTGGATGAAGATGCTTGTCAAACTCAAAAACAGCTTGCAGAAAGATTAAACGTTGCTCAGCAAACAATTTCCGATCGTTTACAAGCAATGGGAAAGATTTTAAAGGAAGGAAAATGGGTGCCACATCAACTGAACGGAAGACAATTGGCAAACTGAAGTCATCAGTAAAATGTTGCTTCAACAGCACGAAAGTCTTTTTTGCATCGAATTGTGACTGGCAATGAAAAGTGGATTTATTTTGAGAATTCCAAATGCACAAAATCATGGGTTGATCCAGGTCAACCATCAACATCGACTGCAAGGCCAACTCGCTTTGGAAAGAAGACAATGCTCTGCGTTTGGTGGGATCAGGAAGGTGAAACAGTTAATACTGATCGCTACCAACAACAAATAACCAATTTGAACCATGCTTTGATCGTGAAACGACCAAAATGTGCCAGAAGACATGGCAAAGTAATTTTGCTTCATGATAATGCACCATCACACACTTCAAAACCAGTTAAAGACACGTTAAAAGATCTTGCCTGGGAAGTATGAGCCCACCCGCCGTATTCACCAGACCTTGCTCCTTCAGATTACCAGTTGTTCCGATCGATGGCACACGCACTTTCTGAGCAGCACTTCAAAATATATGAAGAAGTGGAAAATTGGGTCTCTGAATGGTTTGCCTCAAAACAAGAAAAGTTCTATTGGGATGGTATCCACAAATTACCTGAAAGATAATGTGTAGCTAGTGATGGACATTACTTTGAATAAAGCACTTTTGATGTTTCTCTTGAAATTATCATGTTTTCTTTGATTACAAAAATCTGCATTATTAACTAGTACCTGGTATACAGATAAATACAAGAAGAGTTATAGATTCATCTATATGTTGTATATGTACTAGATACATACATATATTCTTAGCTTTGTTTTCTGGAGAGCTTGGAAGCAATAACAACCTAAGGAATTCTCCAAGTACCCAGACATTGGTTTCAAGGTATCATTTACCACTAATTTAAAAAAAAGAAAAAGAAAGTGAGGGAAGGAAGGCTTTGGCAAAATAGCTGATTATGGGGCTGGGGCACAGAAAGTATAGCAGTAAAATTGAAATCCATGAGTCTATACTGAGACAAATGGATGGATAGATAGATAGATAGATGATAGATAGATAGATAGATAGATAGATAGATAGATAGATAGATAGATAGATAGATGAAAAGAGAAACCTCTTTCTTACAGAATACCAATGAATAAACTAGAGGAATAATGAAATAGAAAATCATCATTTGACAATCATAGTTGTATTCAATTCAGACAGGAATTGTCAATGGAGGCTACAGTAGCTGATGGATTGATGAGGAATAGGATATTGATAGAATCTCAAAGTATTTCCAAACTACTAGTCAGTTACAAAGGGAAGAATTATGACTTTACAGTACAGAAACCTGATTAACAACTTGAGCAAGTGATCAGTTCACATCACAAGTGGACTGAGGTCACGTGGGGCACATCACCTTGATGAGACACTAAAAGAGCAGAGTCTCATATTAGTGGTTTCCCTGTGCAAAAAGCATAATAATTAGACAAAAAGGAGTCTCAGAAGTTTGTCTCCTCAATGTCTTTGGCTGTGGTTACCCAGCTAGGTTACCCTAGAGCAAGCTGTGACATCTCTGGTGGTAAATATTGGTTTATTGTTTAAGGAAATCGAAGTGTTTTCTTATTGAAAAAGAATTAGTACAATTGCTTTTTAAATCTCAATTAATATACCCTCTCCTAAAATTATTCTCAACTTATTTGATACTGAAGGCCAAGAATGTGGGGTGAAATGGAAATGATATGAAACAGCTAAATATACCACCTTTTTATATATTTATCCACAAACTTAAAATTCAGGATATTATATGTAATCACATATCCAGCACTCTTACTTAAGCTAAAGCACACTTCTGAAACCTGATAGGAACAATACTGTAAAGCTTAATTATATTTTTATGGCCCATGCCATCTGTGTGTTTGTTCTACTTACAACAGTAATAGAGTATTCAAAAAAACAATACATTTAGTTGGAGGCAAATTATCTCTTAACATTTAAGATCCTGTTCTTGTGTTGTAGATTTTTGTATCTGTTTGAAATAGAAAAACTTCTCAGCTACTTAAAAACCATATGTGGTTGATTCAAACAGAAGACACAAAACTGTTTTTGTTTCTTAAACAAATTCTAATTTAGATGAAAGAAAGCACTATAATTGTTTAATATACAATGATATATGACATAAAGTTTATTTTCTGATACCTAAAAATTAAGACTGTCGAAGTCATCATATGATGTGCTTATATTTAATTTATCTGGAAACTATAGACGTAAAAATTATTGCTATACAGACTTGAAATATGCAGATTCAGAATCTATTTGACATTTTAATCATTTCTCAAAAACAATATTACAGATGTTAAAATTTCTCTGTAATCATAGTGTAGTTATTATATTTCTTAATAAGTAATAATGTGGCTATGTCATTTTTTAATTTCATTTTTTCAAAGGAAAAAATAGGGTACCATTATGAAAATATTTAGTAATTTCTCTAAAGGTAAGAGATAGGTATTAAATTAATCTTTCTGGTGTTTAAACCTTACAAATGTTTGACACCCTACATTTTAAATTTTCTGAATGATGTATTTCTTTATGTAACATAGTATTTAATACCAATATACATAATTTCATGTATATACCAGTACAGGTATGAAATAAACCTTATAAGTCATGTTAGTAGGAATACTGTCTAATATCCTTGATATTCAACTGAAGATAGCAACTGGTCAAAGTCTTTATTTTAGCAGGTATAATCTATTGAAAATAAGCTTTTAAATACAACAAATATTGAATCATCTTTTTAAGTCATAAATGTGAGAATTTTAATGGACTCACTATTAAACTTCCCTTTATTCTGTAGAAAGTTTCTTCTACAGTGTATCTGTTTGAAATAGATACACTGTATTTTATTTATTCTATGATTCATATATGCCATATAATTTCATGGTAAAAATTGATCAATTCTACTTTGATAGTTGATACTTTCTTTAAATTATATTAAATCTGTATGAGTTTCTTATTGCTGCTGTACCAAATAAGCATAAATTTTATTATTTAAAATAACCCAAATTTATGTTATAGTTTTAGAGATCAGAAGTCCAAAGTCAGTCTTAATAGAATAAAACTCAAAGTATCTGTAAGGCTAGTTTCTTCTGAAGGCTCTGGAGGAGAATCCATATCTTGCCTTTACTAGTTCTAGAGACTGCCAGCTTTCCTTGGCTTCTGGGTGGTCACTCCAGCCTCTACTTCCATCATCACATCACCTTCTCTATGAATTTGACACTTCTGCCTTCCTCTCATAAGGATTCTTGTGATTACATTGGGTCTGGGACCATCTCCTAGTCTCAGGATCCTTAACTTAATCCCATCTGAAAAGTCCCTTTCACCCTCCATAACATATTCACAAGTGCTAGGGATTAAGGACATGGGCATCTTGCAGGTAAGCAAGGGCATTATACAGCCTACCACATATCCTTTTATTTGTTTAGTTTTAATTCCTTAAAATGGCATTGTTCTCTTTTGCCACAAGGTCTTTACACTTGATTCTGAGTCTTCCTAGAATACCTTTTCCATTCTCCACCCCACCGCCCCCCATTCGCCACCTAGATAATGCTTTCTGGGGCTCCAGAATAATTTCTCCCACAGGGAAACCTTCCACAACCTCTCTCACTAAATTAATTTCTCCTCTTATATCCTCAAGGCACCATGTACTTCTTCATAGCACTTATTGGTTCATTATTTTTATATTTACTGGTAAATTCTTTGAAGTTTTTCACCCACTATACTTTATAAACTCTGTAAGGACAGACACCATGAGTTTGTCATTTATTTATTTTCTTAATCTTTGTAGTCCCATCTCCTATTCAGTACATAAATGTGAAAAGGAATGCATAGTCTTGTGCATTTCATATTAGATTTACTTTCTAAATATTTTGTGAGGGTTTTATTTCTATCTGTTGTGAATGGGATTCTTTTTTTGTTTCAATACATTTTTGTATTGATGCTTAAATGTTGATCTTGTGTACATCCACTTTATTGAGTCATCGCACTAATGCTAATAGTTTCTCACTTCAGTGAAAAACTGTTCACCTATAAAATCCAAGTGGATGATCATGTTCTCTACAAATAATGATCATTTGTCTCTCCCTTTCTGTTATTTATACATTTTATTTCTTTTTATTATCCAATTGCATTGTTCAGGACTCACAGTATATGTTAAATTTACTGGTGAAATATTTGTTCCTGTATTTTGTTTTACCATTAAAAGAATAAATTTGTTTCAGATATTTGATAGGTCTTATTTTTTAGTTAAAAGATACTTTTATCTATTTTCTAGCTTATAAAGAGACATTGAGTGTTTTTTCTGATTTTATTTTTGTTCTTCAGTCTTTTAATGTAGTAAATTCCTATTTGTATATTAAAGTTTAGCAGTGTGCACTTCAAGGCATAATTTTAAAAGCCAGTTCTCAGTTATCTACATGTGTGTATTAACCACATTTCAGTTTATCTGCAATGAAGATTTCAAATTTTTATTGACAATGTCATATAATTTTCTTAACTAAGAACCTCTTCATATAAATATCTTGTAAGGGATCCAAAATAGTGAAACTCATAGAAGCAGATAATAGAATGGTCCTTGCGAGAATCCAGGGAGTGGGAGAAGTGGGGAATAGTAGCTCAGTGGATATAAAGTTTCTGGTATACAAGATGAATAAGTTATATATTCAGGATAGATTGCATATTAAGTGTTCTTACCACCAAAAAATAAATAAACATGAAAGAACACAAGGAAATTTTTGGAGGTGATGGGTATGTTTATTGCTTGTGGTGATGGTATCATGGGTATATGCATATATATAAACTTACCAACATGTATATAGTGTTCAGCAAAAGTAGACTTATTGCCCTAGCTGGTTTTTCTCAGTGGATAGAGTGTCGGCCTGAGGACTGAAGGGTCCCAGGTTTGATTCTGATCAAGGGCACATGCCCCAGATTCATGCTCAGTCCCCAGTGGGAGGCATGCAAGAGGCAGCCAATCAATGATTCTCTCTCACCAATGATGTTTCTATATCTCTCTCCCTCTGCCTTCCTCTCTGAAATCAATAAAAATACATTTTTTTAAGTAGGCTTATAGTTGTGAGTACACAAAACAGTTTATTCTTATATTATTACTTATTAATTATTGTATTCTTTTCCATATGAACTATTGTAAATCTACTTTTGCCCCACCCTATACAGTAAATGTGTGCATTTTTTGTACATCAGTTATGTCTCAATAAAGCTAAGTAAATAGAACACTCATTTACTATAACCTGGCTGGATCTAGAAGAGAAAAGCTACCAATTCATTCAAGTAAAGGTGAAAGACAACAAATTTATAAACTGGTGCTTTTTTAAGCTCTGATTTGAACTCATATGTCAATACAGTGCCCTCAGAAATGCTCATTTTTGCCAGCAGTGGGAAAGCCACAACAAAAAATAATGCTCAAGTGTATTCTGAATCAAATATACTTTTTTCTTTAAGCTGCTCTTTTAGATTAACCATGCCTAAGATCTAACTCAACTTTGTGAAAGGTTTCCTTCATTAATTGATTTTATTAAATTTCCTACTGTGTGTGCAACAATTCTCCTATCTATACATCCTTACCATTGACTATTTTTAGTTTTTGAGTCAAAATAATGAGCAAAAGAGTATAAACTTAAAATAGACAATTGCTGGTATGAGATTCACGTGTTCTTAACAGGAAAACATTATGCATACCTAATTTGGTTCCAGTTAGGAATAAGGTGATCAAAAACTGTTAGAAACTAGATGAGAAATTCCTTTGCCCAGTATTTTCAATACAAAGGTCTCTACCTTTGAGGAAAATCTTTGAGCCTGGCCAGAGTGGCTCAGTGATGGAGTGTTGACCTATGAACCAGGAGGTCATGGTTTGATTCCTGGTTAGGGCACATGGGCTTGATCCCCAGTAAGGGGTGTGCAGGAGGCAGCCAACCAAAGATTCTCTCTCATTGGTGTTTCTCTCTCCCTCTCCTTTCTTCTCTGAAATCAATAAGAATATCTTAAAAAGAAAAGAAAAGCTTTAGAGGCCAATTAAGTTTATGCTCAGAACTGGAAATTGCCTCCAGAAAATGTAACATCTACTGAAAGAACCAAGTAAAGTGTTATGAGTTAACTGCCTGTTACATGCAAACAACTGATACTCAAACTCTCTAAATATGATCCTTGTCTCCAAGAAGGAGTGCATTTCAGACATAGATGTTAGTCCCAGCCTTGCCACTCACTGTCTGATTTTTTCCTCATCTTGAGTAAAACGTAATAATGATGAGTATACCTACTCTGTTCTAAGGATGAAATGATAAAATACATGTGAATTGTCCAGTACAATAATTGGCACATCTTATATCCTCAGTTACAACAATAACTATCATTGTTACTGCAATCTAGTTTGGAAAGCAAAATTTACACACAAAATAAGTCAAATATCATCTTAAGATAATAAAGGATTAAATTATTAGTTGTTTCTATGTACAAAGAATACTATAAGAAAGAAGCCTTCTCTGATTATACTATATAAATAATGTACATGTGCACACTCCCTCAGCCTTCCTTATACTTATCACAATCTTTGTTAGTAGCTTCTTATCTTTCCCACTATACTGTAAGCTCTTTTAGTGCATGGGCCATGTTTCTCTCATAAATTTCTTGCAGTCCCAGTACCCTGATGCAGAGTAGGGACTCACTAAATATTTGTTGAATGTATGACTTAAAGAGAATAAGTTATTGTTGGCCAGCATTAGCAAAGCAGCATTGTGGAGAAGATGACATTTGAAATGGATCTTGAAAAATGAGTAGGATTTGGGTGGACAGTGTGAAAAATGCATTTCAGGTTAATAGGCATGAAATAACTGAAACACAATGAGTAGACAGACACAGTGAGTAAGAAAGGAGCCATTTAATTTTAGGTAAAAAGAGATCATTAAAATAAGCTTTTCACACCTCTTCATTTTACAGATAAGAAAAATAAGACCCAGACAGTGACAGAATCTATATCTTTTCTATATCATGTAACTAACAGAGCTTAATAGGGCAGCCTAGAACCGGTGACTTTGGACTATCAGTTCAATGAAAGAGGAACTAGATGGAGGTAACTATAAGCAAGAAGTCTATTTAGGAAACAATTGCGGTAATCGAAGCCCAAAGTGATAAGGGAACAAACAATAGAGCGAGAGGAGTCGTATGTTATGTTTTATTATACTCTTACATTGAATATGAATGTTTATGGTTAGAGTAAACATGAACCAAGTAGAAAACTGGAAAGGGCAGATACAACACTCTGGGATATTACACTCAAACCATACATAAATATAAAAAGGAAGATGTACTTTTTAAAAAAAGATATTCTTTATGAGAAAGAAAACAGATTCCACTATACCTAGGGATAATCACAAACTTTATCTGGGATACTTTTGAAAATGAAGGCACTGTGTGTACCATGTGGGAAATATTAGGTGCCCTCATAACAAATCATACACAGAATAACTATAGGCAAATAAACCTTTCAAAAGTGGGCTGACAGCTTCTAACAGCAATATACTAGTAAAGCCATCTTTCAGAGCCAGTAATTCAGGCAGGCCCATCTGAGTCATTTCCTCTATAAAATGTTTTTAGTGGAAATACAAGAAAAAGCACCAATGAACTAATAATTATCTCCTCTTTGTCATCAAGGTGGCCTAGGTTAGTTAAATGCCACCTTGAAATTAATTGCATCTCATTTTATCTACCTGGAATGATTCTGTTATCCTTTTCTTAAACTATAGCACATATGTATGTGACCTGTGTTTCTTTTATATGTACAGATCCAGAACATCAATATGATGATAAAGATAAGTATGTATCTCAAAATTATTCTATACTCTCTGTAATTTTTTAAATCAAATATTTTGACTGAATCAACCACATCGGCCATTTATTTAATAGACTGGTAGCTATAACTTTGGTCTTTATTATTTTCTTTCTCTTCACTTTAATAAAAAAAAACACATAATGAATTAAATCATAAACCTACAAATTAAAAACTGCCTCATATTGCAAATTCATATTAATGATGCAGCTGATGAAAATAAGTATCCATAACCTAAAGATGCACAGTGCTAGGGACAAAGGTGGCATTTTACATTTTTATTAACACTTGTAATTTTCTCCTGCTTGATTTCTTTTAGGCCAAGCCCAATTTCTTCTTAGCCATGGGTCAGTGAGCTCATGCTGATTCTCATATGACGGATGGCTTGATTTTGCAAAGATATCACTAACTACCAATACCTAAGTCTAGCTGCCATCATCATGAAAAACCTAGAATAATAGAAAAGTATGAATTTGAATGTATTATTGCCTTTAATTTCACTAACTAGCATTCCTGGGCACCATCAGAATTGTGTGTATCTGAGAAAGATTAATTTAAACTTTATTAATGTGGTAGTAACAAAATAGCATAAAACAAGCAAAATAGTATTCTGTTACACATATTTGTTATCTTTCCCTGTTAAATGTCATAGGAAAAAAACCATACACTTTAAATGGTAAAATTTTGTATTTAGTACATGTAAATGTAAATTTAAGAACAAGTGGATTTCACCAGAATATGATACATATCTGCTTTAATAGCTGTTCTACATCCTCCCAAATGAAAACAATATTATATTAATAAATCATAAGGGGCTTCTATTAGCTTGATAAATAAGTGCATTTAAAACACAAGTTAGAAAAGGATTTGTTTAAATACTTTAAATAAGTCTTTATCATACTACTCTAGTGATGTCAAATACAACCTTCATTCTGAAGATTTTAGTTAGAGATTTAATCTTTGAAAATATTAATAACAGCTTACAGCAGGTAAGCTATAAAATAATACTGGATGCTGTCTATTTAGTTTCTGGTTGAAAAAGCACAGCAGTACTTTAGTTCATTACCTTTGAAAAAACCAGTAACAAGATAATACAGCTGCCTCTGATTAAGATGTAAATTCTTTCTAATTAGAATGTAAATTCTTACATTTAAATGAAGACATCAATTGTCAGGATGCCATATGATATCTTATTCCACCTTGCCTGAATGAAGCCCTCACTGCTCATCTATGGCACTAAAATAGTTTTGCAATCCCTTTGTTCTCTGATTCTTGTAATATTCTCTCTTCATGTTCCCTTTTCACATTGCTTTTGTTTATTTTCCCCCTTGCATCTGATATTGCTGTGCCTTGGGATTTTGCAGAAATTTGGAATGAAAATTGAGTTCAGTCAGTGCCAGTATTTGCTTGTGCCTCAATTACTTCTGCTGAATTTTCCTCAATGCAAATCAGGCAGGTTGCATAAAGTGGTGCATGTATTTGAAATAATTAATTTTCCGTAAAATGATGGATCAAATCCAATCAACCTTTATGAAATCTAAATAATAGAATAGAGAATTAGAAATTAATTAACATTTTGTGTTGTTAATACTGTATAGTATAAACTAGCAATAGTAAGTTTTACTGTTGATTCTAACTTTGTCTTTATTAAATGTTGATGAAAACCTGCCTCAATCATTTCTTGCCAGAATTATGCTAACAAGGAATCTTATATCAATAACGTTAAAGCAAAGGTTTCTAAGATTATATAAATTATTAACCAGTGAGTTGAATTATGTGTGCTTCTTTCCACAGAGCAGTAGTCAAAGTTTTATCTTGAATAATGTACACTAATTTATAGAAATCTACTGTTATATTGGATAGGCCATGAGCCTTTGAGCATAGCATTGTACCTTTATTTTCTATCCTGTTTCTTCAACCAAAAGAGGTATAAGTTTAGAAATGAACCAACTTAACCAATCTTACAGTGCTAGGACTTGAAAGAATGCCTTACAGATAGTCTTTTTTTTAACGTATTATAAAATTTCAAACATATACAAAAGTAAAGACTAGTATAATGAATGCCTGTGTACCCATCAGCCATCATCAATCATCAAGGAGCTAACAGGGAAGCAAAACATACAACCTGAAATAATAATAACATGCAAGTAATCCTATATAATAAAAGCCCAACAACCAAACAGCACAACTACCAGAAAGACCAGTCAACCAGTTGCTATGGTGTGCACTGACCACCAGGGGGCAGATGCTCAACATAGGAGCAGTGCTCTCCCACAGCGGGAGCAGCCACTCAGAGGGCAGGTCCACAGCCGCTCAGCTGAGTAGGATGAGCAGCTCTCCCACAGCAGGCCGATCCCCACATGCCACACCCCCCCACCAGTGCACGAATCCTGTGTACCGGGCCTTTAGTAGAGAATAATGTGCAATTATAGAAGCTAAACTGCAGTTAGAGAATATGAGTGCTGTGGCTAGTAAGAGAAAATTAATTTGTGCTGAATAAGCAGAGAAGAGAAAGAGCATTCCAGGTGGGGCAGAGATGCCATAGAGAAGATTTAGCAATGAGCAGAATCTGTTGATAGTATAGTTGATCATATGGCATGATTAGAGTTTAGTGTTTTTATATATATTTAAGTAGTTAACTTTGGTAAGATGGAGGGATTTGAGAGCCAGGCAATACATTTTAGTATTAACTAGTCAAAGAAGTATTTTAGAGTGACAGCATCAGACATACCTTTTTTTTTTTTACTTTTTTTTTAAAATAGATTTTTATTGATTTCAGAGAGGAAGGGAGAGGGAGAAAGAGATAGAAACATCAATGATGAGAGAGAATCATTGATCAGCTGCCTCCTGTATGCCCCACATAGGATGGGGATCAAGACCACAACCAGAGCATATGGCCTGATCAGGAATTGAACTGTGACCTCCTGGTTCATAGATCAGTGCTCAACCACTGAGCCACGCCAGCAGGCTGAAAAATACCTTTTCTTTGTACAAACAAAAATCTCATCTGTTGTAATTAAAATTCTTTCCTAGTCTCTGATCATGTGCACAAATAGGACATTTCTAGTGACTAAAGAATAAATTGTAAAGAAATATTTTGTCTCTGACCAGCTAATTAAAAACAAATGTTAGTGCCGAAACCGGTTTGGCTCAGTGGATAGAGCGTCGGCCTGCGGACTGAAGGGTCCCAGGTTCGATTCCGGTCAAGGGCATGTACCTGGGTGGCAGGCACACCCCCAGTAGGAGATGTGCAGGAGGCGGCTGATCGATGTTTCTCTCTCATCGATGTTTCTAACTCTCTATCTCTCTCCCTTCCTCTCTGTAAAAAATCAATAAAATATATTAAAAAAAAAAAAAAGAAACACCATGAAGTGTTAACATTTAAAAAAAAAACAAATGTTAGTAATAAACCTGTAATGTTACATTTTACTATATTACATGTTACTTGACTTTTATGTCCACATAATCAAGAGAAATATCACTTTTGTTATTCATACGGTCACTTGAAAGTTTTTTGAAACCATAATATATTTGTTTTTGCACAATTATAAATTTGTAGTATTATTTACATACAGTGTTAGTCTCTCATTGCTGCTGTAACTAATTACCACAGACTTTGTGGCTTAAACAATACACATTTGTCTTACAGTTCTGGAGGACAAAAATCAAAAAGTCTTATGGGGCTAAAATCGAGGGGTCAGCAAGGCTGAGTTCCTTCTGGAGACTCTAGAGGAGGATCCCTTTCCTTGCCTTTCCCAACTTCTAGATGCAAGCTGCATTCCTTGGCTGGTGACCCCATTCTTCATCTTCAGAACCAGCAATGTTGGGCTGAGTCTTTGTTAAACTTCCACCTCTCAGGTTATCTCTCTCTTTTTTAAATATATATATATTTTTTTATTTTTGGCAGTATTACAGATATCCCCTATCCACACCCACCCCCACCCCATTTTGCTCCCCTTTACCCAGCCCCTTCCCCATCCCAGGTCTTCACCACGCTATTGTCTGTGTCCACGGGATGGAGATATATATATATATATATATATATATATATATATATATATATATATCTCCAGCGACCAAACAGCGGAACGACCAGAACAACTGGTCAACCAGTCACTATGACACTCACTGACCACCAGGGGGCAGACACTCAACACAGGCTATGACACTCACTAACCACCAGGGGGCAGACACTCAATGCGCTCTGCTGACCAGGATTAGCAGCGCTCCCACAGTGGGAGCAGCCGCTCAGAGGGCAGGTCCACAGCCGCTCAGCTGACCAGGATGAGCGACACTCCCACAGCGGGCTGATCCCTGCAGGCCACGCCCCCCAAACAGTGCACAAATCCATGCACCGGGCCTCTAGTGAGCATATAAGTTCTCAGGTTCTCTCTTACCCTCTTTCACTTTTAGGGACCCTTATGATTATATTGGGCCCACTGGGATAAATCTGGATAATTCCCCTTTGTGATATGCATAAACATATTACAGGTTGCAGGGATTAGGATGCAAACATCTTTGAGGGACCACTGTTTTGCCTACCTTAACATTTCTTTCATATCTGCTCCTCAGTGACTGCTTTGATAGACCATAGAGACAGAACTACTTCATTGGCTCAGAAAGGAACTTTTTATCTGCTTCAGAAGAAACTAAAATGTATCATTTCAGCTGACCTTGAGGAAAAGAAAAAAGAGAAATTAGACTAAATACTATAAATCACAACAGTTGCACCAAGTATAAGCATTTGTACAAAATTGTATACTAAAATTCGTCATTGTGGACATGGCCCAAAAAATGTGTTTCAAAGAAGGGAGTAAGCAGCTAGCATTTGGGGGGAACTTATTATGTGGCAGGCACTATTATAAATATTTTGGATGTATTATTACCATTTAATCTTTAACACCCAATTGAGTATATTTCTTCCTTTTAATGATAAGGAAGCTGAGGCTGGAAGACTTTAGGTTAAACTTCCCAGAAGACACAGTTAATGAGCAAGCCCAAAGTCTTCATATTACACCTTGCTAAATTCTATGAAATGTCAGTTGTATCCATCTATCAAGAAACATATTTTTTCGTATTGGCTAAGATTAAGGCATTCAGCCTGGCCAGCCAGAGTGGCTCAGTTGGGTAAGTGTTGTCCTGTACACCAAAAGGTTGCCATTTCGATTCCCAGTCAGGGCACATACCTGGGTTTCAGGTTCAATTCCCAGTCAGCAACCGATCAGTCTCTCTCTCTCTCTCTCTCTCTCTCTCTCTCTCTCTCTCTCTCCTCTCATTTTTAGGTGCGGATTTTTAAAAAATAAAAAAAGATTAAGGCATTCAGAGTATTATGGAATAAACAAACAAGTACTAGTATGAGACATAATCCTGTCCATCAACAGAACACTACAGTTCCCTTTTCTCCACATCTTTACCAACATTGGTTATCTCTCGTGTTTTTTATGATAGTCATTCCTAAGAAGTCTGAGGTGATTTCTCATGGTGGTTTTGATTTGCAATTTCCTGGTAATTAGTAATATTAGTACCTTTTCATGTACCTGTTGGCCTTTTTTATGCCTCCTTTGGAAAAATGTCTATTCAGTTCCCCTGCCCATTTTTTAATCAGATTCTTATTTATTTATTTATTTATTTATTTATTATTAAGTTGTATGTGTTCTTCAATTATTTTGGATATTAACCCCTTATCAGATATATGATTTATAAATATTTTCTCCCATTTTTTTTAGATTGTCTTTTCATTTTTTGGATGATGTCCTTTGCTGTATAGAAGCTATTTAGTTAGATGTAGTTCCACTTGTTTAATTTTGTTTTTGTTGCCTTTGCTTTGGATGTGAAATCCAAAAGAAAATGTTGCCTAGACTAATATGAAGTTGCTATGTTTTCTTCTAGGTTTTATGGTTTAAGTCTTATGTTCAAGTCTTTAATTCATTTTGAGTTGAGTTTTGTGTCTGGTATAATACAGTGATCCAGTTTCATTCTTTTTTATGTTGCTGCCCAGTTTTCCCAGTTTATTGAAAAGGCTATTCTTTTCCCATTGCATATTCTTGGCTCCTTTGTCAAAAAGTAACTAATCATATATAGATGAGTTTATTTCTGGGATCTTGATTCTATTCCATCTATGTGTCTTTTTAAAATGCCGATATGATAGTGTCTTGATTACTTTAGCTTTGTAATGTAGTTTGAAATCAGGGCATGTCATGCCTTCAGCTTTGCTCTTCTTTCTCAAGGCTTTTTTTGCTTTTGGGGTCTTTGGTTCTGTACACATTTTAAGAGTGTTTGTTTTGAAGTTGAGGTTTATAATTATGTTATCTATTCTAGAAATGAAATTTCTCATTTATAATAGTGTTAAGAGAAGGATCTGTAGTTTTTTTCAACTTGTTGCTCTATATGTTTATCAGCTTAAAATCTGAAAGCCACAAACGTTTTCTGACACATATAACAATGACAAAGGAAAAAATGTTCCATATTTTCTCCACTAAAAGGTTTAATGTATAAAAGAACCATACACAGAGAAAGACATGTACTATATGTGGAATTTCACCCATATGTGGAATCTAATGAACAAAATAAACTAATAAACAAAATAGAAACAGACTCAGAGAACAGACTGACAGATGTCAGAGGGGAGGGATGTTAGGGCAGAGTGAAAATGGTGAAGGGATTAAGCCAAAAAAACTCATAGACACAGACAAGAGTATAGTGATTACCAGCGGGAAAGGGGGGGTGATGATATAAGGGGGATAAATGATGATAGAAGGAGATTTGACTTGGTGTGGTTGAACACAGTACAATATACAAATGATGTGTTATAGAACTGTATACCTGAAACATGTAATTTTACTAGCCAACATCACTCCAATAAATTCAGTAATAAAGCAAAAAAAATAAAATAAAAGAGCCATACAGATGAATTGTACAATAAGTGAATTATATCACAATAAATCTTTTTTAAAAAAACAATTATAAACAAATATTGAATTCTAATTAATTATATGCATGCCAAAGTGGTTAAAGATAAAGTGTTTTGATGTCTGCAACTTGCTTTGAAATTCACCAAAAATTAAGATGAATTAGTGGATGATAGATGTAAGAGAGTTGATAAAACAAGTATTGAAAAAGGTTAATTGCACACTTTAAGGTGGTGTGTATTCTCAACAAAAAAAATCATCAATTTTTCTATATGTTTGAAATACCACTACACAAGTACTAGAATGACCTTAAAAATGTGGAATTTTTAAAGACATTTTCTTCATTAAAAGTTCTGACACCATTTTAATGAAGGGAAGTAAGTAACTGACTACTATATCACCTATTTTTATTCAAGTAATTGGATAATAACTTGGTAAAACAGAAAGCAGGAGAAAAGAGTTAAGCACAAAACCTCAGCACAGTTCTGTGACTGCCAAGTCAGAGATCTTCGAAACAAATAATTGTAATTAACACCATTTTGCCACTGGAAAATCCGAAATTGTAAAATTTCTGAGTAAACAGTATGATCTCCATTTTCAAATGCTTGCTCTGCTAAAATCTTACACCTACTTTTTCTGTTTAGGCAATTACTTTAATTTTTTTTTCTTTGACCTCAGCAATATGTTCCCTGCTTACATTATTCATGGAATCATGAAAGGTCACTATTGTCTGCCCAATCCCGAAATAGTTTGGCACTTTTTCAAGTTGTTTTGCTTGAATTGTATAAAGTGGTAACCCGCTGATGCAGGCATCCATTCCAGCACTCTTGGGCTCCAGTCAGACCAGAAAAAACGATAAAAGGAATGAAAGTGTCTTTCAGTTGCTAAGCAAAGTAGTTGGTCGGGAATAGTAAAACTTTAGAATTTTTTTTTTTAATCCTCACCTGAGGATATTTTTTCATTGACTACTAGAGAGAGTGGAAGGGAGGGAGGAGGGGGAGAGAGAGAGACACACCCAGGTATGTGCCCTTGACTGGAAATCGAACCCACAACCCTCCGGTCTGGCACTTTAACCACTGAGTAACTGGCCAGAACACAACTGTAGAATTTGTGAAGTCCTGTGGTAAAACTGGGACTCACTGAAACTTTCACATAGAATAGTACTAACTAACCCATTGAGGTCTTCAACAGAGTTTGAGTTGAATGCCCTTCTTAAGTGTTCAGTGACATGTGGTGTGGAACCCTTGCACTTAAGAAACATAAGCAGCAAAGCTAGGGAGGAAACTTGGAGAGGACACCAGGGCATGAGCAGGTTTTCACTGCAAGATAAACCAAAAAGAAGATAAGTGCCAAGGACCAGATGGAATGAAATCATGTTCCCCTGGCTCCCTCGCCCAGCCTGAGAAGCCAGGCGAAGGGAGTTTGTGATCATGGGACAGGAATGGGGGCTAGTACTCCATGCTTATGCTGCTCATCAGTCAAAATTGCTACTCAGTAAACTTCTTACTCCCTATTTTGTATATAGTCTTGGATTTTAATCTGAAATCTCACAGCTTTGGAAGCAGACTCATAGTTTGTGTGGCTTAAGACTTTCACTTCCAAGCACATATTCAGGCTTTGTTTGCCCAGTTTTGTTGTTTGCATGGTTGAGTGCTGTCCCTGGAAAGAGGTACTTCTGAGCTAGTATGAAGTCAATGACTTGCCTTCAGGGCTCATGAGGAAGTTCTGAAATTTCTGTTTCAAGGTTTTGACATGTCAGCAGGTGTAAGTCCAGTCTCATGCCAATAAGCCTTGTGCCAATAAGTTCCTTTTGATCTCAGTGGGCAAGATTTTCCTTGTAGCTGTTAACCTGTTGCCATGAAAAGAAAAAGAAAATGGTTGTGGTATATAGCATAGGTTGCAGGCACAAATATAATTAGCGCTGTACTACAACACTGCTTTTGGTTTGTTGGAACTTTTAAGCATGTTGGCACTTTTTTAAAATCTGTTTTCCAAAACCGTACACTCAACTCCTGATTTTCCATTCAAGCCGTGATGGTGCTTCCCGACCGCTCAGCTGGAATGGGTTCGCCTTCTTCCCCTCAGCACACCTTTGAACCAGTGGCACGTCCTGTTGTAAGGAACATTGGGTAGCAGATTCTAATTTGGCAGCACCCTAGGGACATTAATCAATCAGAAAATATAAATGAGGGAATCATTTCTCAGGTGAAATGGTTCCATTGAGGATAATATTGAAATGAAAACACCAAAATGTTGACCAAACTAAAAATACGTTTGCAATTCAGATGACCCATGGTACTTTACCTTATATTAGTGTGCTCTTATCAAGGCTTGACCTTTCAGCCTTTATAACTTAAATAATTGTCAGACTTCCTAACTGTTCTAATGCTGACTTTACCTTTGCTACGTGCTCCTCAGGGCCCTCTTCACCGCCTCCCTCACTGCTGTTTTTCGCCCTTCAGCCCCATTACCAGCAGCTCCCACAATGTGTTGTCATGGAAAATATCACTGATTCAAATTTTGGGTGAAAAATTATAATTTCACCGTAATTTATCATTATTATGACATAAACATACATAGTATTTCAAATATTTAAGTAACTGAAATGTTCCTCAGATAAACAGCGCACTTATCCAGGTCAATCATTGGAAGTAAGAGAAGACCTCCCACAAGGAAACTTAAAACATTGTTTGTTTTTGTTTGTTTTTAATGTTTATTCTTTTGTCCAAAGAGCTAATGATTAAGACCTGAGAATTCGGGATAGAGGCAATGTGTGATTTCTACTGCACGGAGTGAAGGGAATTGTAGTCTTGGAAATAGTGAACTACTCTGAGTGTTTTTATTTAGAAAAATTATTGGAGTCATTCATTTTTTAATTTCTATATGATGTTCATGATCACCGTTGTCTGTATTCAGATACTTCAATAACCTATCACCTGTGACTTCTCAAAAAGAGTGCCTGTTTAAAAGCTTCTTGTGGAAGAAGGTGAGTCTTGCCAGCAGGACAGGCTGCATAATTTGAGGGGCTCAGTGAAAATGAAAATGTGAGGCCCCTTGTTCAAAATAAGACAGAAAAAGTGCATTAAAAGTACTAAAATATGAAGCCTTTTCCTTTCTTCCATGGCCTCTTAATTGGTAGTGGTGTTTTTATTTGCTAATTCAGGTCATGCTCCTTCAGGCACATAGATTCTCTCAGAGACCAGACTCTCACCGGCCCCTGAGGGTCTCACCCTAAGACTCGGGAAACAAGCAGTCCATCAAATGTCACTTTTCCCCTCCTGCCAGCAGCTAGGCTGATACTCTGTGCCTTGGCCAGAGTCAGGGAAGCCAAGCCAGGCATCTCCCCCTTCCACAGCCCCACTGCTCCAACCCAGGCTGGATGGGTATTGCAACCTTGAACATGACAGGTACCTGGATCAGAGGTGGGCAGGAAGCTTGCCCCTGCCCAGTGCCCACAGAATGCTCTGAGGCACTGCCAACCCTGGGCAGGACAGCTGCTTCCATGCCCCACCTCAAGATGCCATAGGGTGCCTGCCAACCCTGACCCTTCTCACATCCATATCCAGGTTCAGAATGGGCAGAGAGCAGCAACATTCACTGGGAAGGAGGGCAGAGGGAGGAGCCAGTGGGAGGTGATGCATAGGGGATGGCAGAGCAGACAGTGGAGAACTTACCCTGAGAGGAGGGGACTGCACTATAGCCAAGCCCCCTCTCCTCTACGTATGCTCCACATCCTATCAGACTTCACTTACAGAACACAAAATCAAAGAGCAGCAATCACAGCACATTAAACCCCAAGCACAGCCTTCTATATGATACCCATAAGGCTGCCTGCAGACTAAACTCAGTCTCCCATAAAATAATAAAATAATGGTTCACATCTGTTATGCCAAGCACTGTTTTAAGCACTTTGTTTTGCGTGTATTCATCAATCCTCGAAGAACTTATGAAGTATGCTCCATTGTTATCCCCATTTTACAGGCTCGCCCAGTAATTGGTGTCCAAGGTCACTTTGTAATAAAGGGGACAATGAGGATTCAAACCCAGATCTTTGGCTCCCAAAGATCTTTATTGGAGAACTGAAGAATAACCTAGACATTTACTGAAGAAGGAAAACACACTTAGAAACACTGTGCAATGATGAAGGCTTTGTCTTAACGCAGATTTCTAGAAAATAAAATCCTGATTGATTGCATGTATGTTGGGTACACTGTTGCATTGATCTACTTAGAGCATCAAAAGCAACTGTCAAATAAATAGGCTTCTCTATGAAGTAATGTCAGATGATGGAGAGATTAAATAGAAAGCAGAGGGGATTTGTGGATGCTCCTAGAATCGTAACATTTAATCCTTCTGTAGATGTCTACTCCAACCCCACCCCCACCTTGCCCTGCCCTGCCCAAAGTTATATAGCTAATTAGTGACAGGGCTGGGCCTCAGACCTCTTTGTCCTGGATAAGGAAGTGCAAAGAAAGTCACCAAGCCCCTCTGTTATATTGCTGATCCCTGCTTAGACCCCTCCTTGAGGAAGATGCTCTGGGAAGAGAAAGAGTGTGGGGCAGGGAGAAGAGGGGTAGCAGCCAATGTCTGACTTTCTTTTTATCTTTCTCATCAAAAGGATTTGATGTTTGTGTAAAAATACTAATGTTGACTGCAACCATTTCGTCTTAATCATCATTGCTATTATAAAATCACTATTTTGATTGAAATTGCTATTAAGAAAACTTGACTAATTACAATCAAGGAGTTGCTGGGTCAACTTGTCTAAACCAGTTCTCTAAAATAAGAGAATTTGAAGGTAATATGCAGCGTGATTCTTCCATGCCCTTACCTTCAAAGTACCAGCAAGGTAGATCCTAATAACTCTTAACTTTGTTTATGGAATTTGCAAGTGACCAGGCCAGAGGCCATGTCTGTTACTTCCTCCACTGACTGTCTTTTACTCTGGAGGAGAGCATGTCACCAGTTTATTGAGGATTCTCTCAAGTCAGGAGTTATACATATTAAGCAAGTTTATTTGCTCTCACAGTGGCTTTCACCTGGCTTTGTCAATCTTTTTCCTGTCTCTTAAGTATATGTTTATCATATTCAACAACTTGGAGGTCACTTATTTAGTAAAATTCAGTATTGTTTGAAACTGTAATCCCAATTCAGGCATAAACTGGGATCCTCACTTTTTGAGTGGTTGAAGGGATTAGAGACCAGAGTCTGGTTCTGAAGATTCTAATTCTCCCTTCTTTCTTCCAGGCCAGAGAGAGTGAATGGAGTGGTAACAGGGCACGTGTTTTTTTTACACAGCTAGCCACTCTTAGGGTCCTCTGCTGCAGCTACTTCTCTGAGTATGTCTGAAGCAGGCATTCAAATGCGGGCCCTCTCAAGCGCTAGATATTGAGTTTTTCAGAGGGCCTGTAGGGTGTCCACGCCATATTGTTGACTGATGTCAGAGTACAGCAGTTGTGTCGCCTCATTCCCTGCCCACAGCTGTGTGCCTCACCAGCCTCTCGCTGACAGGTTTTCCTTGCCAGGCAGGTCATCATCTTGGATAGAGCACCAGCAAGCTGACTTAAGTGAACTACTTGTTCCCCAGGCATTTCCTACAAACGCAGGCTACTCCCCATTGCCCCTCTGCCTCTCCCGTTCTCTCAGCCCTGCTCACACAGGCACAGGACAGAGGAGCACATTCTCTGCGTAAGCAGATGTCCAATGGGGAATGAAATGTCAATCATCTTGTCTTATAGGTACAGCCAGTCTTTGAGATAAACTTTGGAGCCCCACCAGCATCTTTGAAACTAGCTTCATAGGATAGAATCTCCTCTCATCACAAGCATGGTACTCCCCACAAAAACCAGTGACTCCATAACTCCTTCCTCCTTTCCCCAAGCTTTTCATATGGAGGTTGGGGTGATGGCTGTGTTGCACTCTGACACCTTTTAGGCTTGGGAGGTGTCTGTGCCCAATTACTGGGGACTTTCTTTAGGCCTCACAGCCCTGGTGTTGTCAAAGCTGGGACTGTCCTTCCAAGCAACAATAAAAGTACCACTCTCCTTGATGTTGTGTTTATATGTTCATAAGAGGAATAATTTTTGATGCAGTGCTAAGTCCTTCACACAAAGTGAAAATAAATGTTCATTCCTTTGCTCTTTTAAAGAAGGCTGGGATTCTAAGAAAAGGCTTAACAAATAGACTATAACCAAATGGATAGGATTGGAAAAATATATTTCAGCCAAAAGGAGGACATGAACAGAGTGGAATATAGAAAATTGGAGAGCAAATTTGGGGAAAGTAAGCAAACTTGGATAACGGAGAAGCAGGATAGAAGATCAGAAAAGCAGACTGGAAACATCAGATCAGGAGGTTGTTGAGGGCAGGGTTAAGGAATCTGAATCTGGGTACAGGGGAAAGGCTCTTCAGCAAAGAGAGTGACCCATTGAAAATGGCAAATTTGGAGAAGTTGACTGGTAGGGATATGCAGAATCAGGTGGAAGAAAGGAAACCAGACATTCAGTATTGTAACAATTTTAAAAGGAAGAAATAAGAGGGGTGGAGCACATAGAAAGGAGAATGTAAGCATTATTGGAATAATTTGTGAGTTTTGATGACTAATCTTGTAGGATATGATATGCCAGCATATCCCAAATGCATGCTTCGTGACACTAAACCTACCAGATGAGCCGAGTCAACAAAGGATTCTCTGGTCAAATAAACTGAGGAAACTCAGCATAATGTAGACCAGTGATGGCGAATCTATGACACGCGTGTCAGAGGTGACACGCGAACTCATTTCTTTGGTTGATTTTTCTTTGTTAAATGGCATTTAAATATATAAGATAAATATCAAAAATATAAGTCTTTGTTTTACTATGGTTGCAAATGTCAAAAAAATTCTATATGTGACACGGCACTAGAGTTAAGTTAGGGTTTTTCAAAATGCTGACATGCCGAGCTCAAAAGGTTCGCCATCACTGATGTAGACCCTGCTTAGAAATTCATAATAAAAGTAACAAAGCAATTCCAAAGGAGAAAAATCAACAACACATAACTTTGTTTAGCCCAGCATTTCCCAAAATTATTTGATCATAGAACCCTCTTTTGTATAACTCCTACAAAACAGAATCAGTGTTCCCAAAGCACACTTCGAGAACCGCTGCACCACGTTCTATGCTACAAATAGACTGAAGTGTTGATTTGTAGATTAATATTGTATCTATCTTTAGCAAACACTAAAAGCAAAGCATAATTTATGATGAACTCTGTTTCTGAGAAGAAAATCATTCTTCTTGGACTCTCTAAGCTTGAACTATGTCTTTTGAAACTTGAGCTTGTCTCATTCTAAATGTCCACTTTTATCTTTTCACTGCACAAGATCAAGAATAAGTAGCTCCAATTTTATAATAATTTCTGGGGTTTGCTTTTGTGGCCTTAAGAACATATACATCAGTATGTGTGTCATCAGCTTTGGGTCTAGGAGAAAACAAGCTTTACTCTTTTACTTTCAAGTGAGTACATGTAAAGTAAGGGTTTTGTTCCAGAGAATAACAAGAGGCAAGCTGTTGCATTTGTTGTATTGTTACACATAATAACTGCTAACTAAAATTTTGTTTATGAAAATAAGGCAGATATTTTAAAAATATTTTTATTTGATTTTTAGAGAGAGAGACAGGAAGAGGGAGAGAGAGAGAGAAACATCAATGTGAGAGCAAAGCATTGATCAGCTGCCTCCTGCATGCCCCCTACCAGGGATCAAGCCCGCAACACGGGAATCATACCAACAACCTTTTAGTGCACAGGACGACACCCAAACAACTGAGCCATACCGGTCAGGGCATAAGGCAGATATTAATTACAGTTTATTCACAAAGAAATCTGAGACTAAAGATTGTAACTTATTGGCTCAGGGTAACTAGTTTATGATAGAACCAGGACTAGAGAGAACCAGGTCTCATGTTCTTTCTGATCAAGCATTCCACCTTAAAGATTAAAAGATAAAATAACTGCTTTTGTTGAATGTCAAAAGAACTTTTCCTTTGTTTGTAAATTATTCTAAAATCCAAGGGGGGCCTACCCACAAAAGCTACTGTGTTCACAGTTATTCTTAGAGAGAAGTCTCATCCTTCCACACAATTATCAATGTCATGCCTTTTCATTTTTCACTGTAATAAATGTCTTGCCTTTCATTTTTCACTGTATCCACTAAAGAATATCAAAGACTA
This sequence comes from Myotis lucifugus, assembly GCF_000147115.1. Classification (NCBI taxonomy): domain Eukaryota; kingdom Metazoa; phylum Chordata; class Mammalia; order Chiroptera; family Vespertilionidae; genus Myotis; species Myotis lucifugus. The sequence goes on from NW_005871140.1 coordinate 3,608,096, forward strand.
GTAAGCCCCTACTTTCAGGAATTATACCCAATTGAATAATAAAGAAATTGGGACTAAGAAAGGTAGCGACTTACCACAGGCAATTTGATGAGACACATATCTTACAAGTCTTTGTAGCACAAATAGTATAGGACCAAGCATTCAGAATAATTACTCCAAGTACACAGCTATTGAACAGCAGATTTTGGGGGTTGAGGAAATAAGTAGCACCTTATTCACATTCCTCCAGTATAATTTTTCAACTAAAGAGGCTTATCTATCTCAAAAATAAAGGGGCCTGTTACTTTAAATCAAGCATGAATTATTGCTATGTCATTTTTAAAGCTTATAAATAAAAGCTTATAAAGAAATAAGCTTTACTTTCAACACTAGAACAATTATGGGATAGGTTTTAAAAGTCCTTTGCTTTATATCTTTAACCCTTTGCGGTCCAATTTTATTTTTGGAATTCAAACAGTCTGGTCCAAATTAATTGACGGGATTGAATGTTGAACCGGTTTATGGTGTCTACCTCAGCCTCGATGTTGGACCTGCTACTAGCGCCTGGTCTGTCGAGTCAGCCTCAACGTTGGACCTGCTACTAGCGCCTGGTCTGTTGAGTCAGCCTCGACGTTGGACCGAAAAGGGTTAATAATGTTCAAATACTAGGTTAATAAAAAGGAAAAATTTTGATTTTTTTTATCGTTTTTCACATAATGCATATTTTTAAGTCATTCATAAAATCGATTTCAAATTTATTTTTATCAGAGTGATAGTTCCTTTACATATCTGTTGATTTCTGAAAAGTATTTTTAATAATAATGAAAAATATATAATCTGTTAAAAGAAAGGATGGTTACCTTAGAGAATGAAACTACATGATTAGGAGTAGGGAAGAGCACTTCAGTTTTTTGGTTTTTTTTTTTCTTTTCATTGAATTTATTGGGATGACACTGGTTAACAAAATTATACAAATTTCAGGTGCACAGTTGGGAGGGGCACTTGTAGTTTTGCTCTCTCTGTTTTATATTATCTTTTAGAGTGTTCATTTATCATAAGCCTATTTTACTCAGATTTTTTGTTCCAAGTTCATAAAAAATGGTTTTAAAGTATGAAGGCATATAATTGACTTGATGGGCATTTATACTTTTGTCAAAAAAATTCAAACATACTATAAAAAGTTTCTGTGTGTCCATCACCTAATTGTGACAAACATTAACATTTTAAAGAAGTAAAAGTTGCCCTGTTGACCAGGAGTAAATGCAAGTTCTTAGGCTCTCCTGCTTAATGAGTACTGGTACAGAAAATGGCATATGCTGTAACAGCTCTATGTCTATGCCGCAGTGCTCTGCTACAAAACAGGTGTAAGCATTGGTTGCTGGGCAATGGACAAAACAGCAAACCCAGCTCCCTTCACTTCTACATGTATTTATCTAGATTAATGATGTAGACCATCATAAACAAACAAGATATTTGTTATACAAATAGGATGGCTAATGCATGTCAGGAAATTTTAAGATTTTCCTTAGCATTCATGTGTACTTTCAATGCTTTTAGCCTTGAAAGAGATATATATTGTTTGGAAACCAAAATTAAAGTAATATTGAAAGTGTACAATGTGATTTCCTTAGCTCGTGATAAATAGTACTATGAAACTTAGGAAGGTACATTGGGTTTTCTATTTCAATTGTTTCCTAACAAATAGAAGTTATAGAACAATTGATTTATAGTAAAGCACAGAAGAGTCTTATCATTTAGAGTAGAAAAATTACAAGTTATTTTTGGCTCTCATTCTCTACCAAAGTTAAAGGAAAATCAAATCCAAAAGAAAAAAAATTTAACCAGTAAAACAATGTTTTGATTATGTGATTTAGAATGTACTTGTTCATTTATAAGGGCTACAAAAGTCATAAATGCAATATATCTCAAATGTTTTCTAAGATATGACATCTACTGTCGATTATAATGGTTCTGCTGCACCATATAACAGTCAGTACTAAAGCTCCACCGTCTCTAAACAGATTGTTTCCGCAATTAGTATCTATGTACTAAGTTAGCAATAAAAAAATATATAGGTCCATTTCCTCAGGCTCTACCTCCCAAAAGTGTTGCAAAAATACAATGAAATAATAGATAATCATTTCAGGAGTAAAATGCGAAATGTCAGCCATGAAAAAAAGTCTAATAAAAATAATAATATACATCAATACTAGCTTGCTGGAAACTAGACTGAAGACCTCAAAAATATTTTTCTATTATAATCTTATACACTTTTGTTGGTTATCATGGTAATTTCTATTAGGGAAAGCTTTGAAGCTTTCTGTTTGCATAACTGCTTCAGATATATGATGAATTGACATTTACTAATGCAGTTCCAAACCTGACTACTATCCTTTTACACCCAGTCAGTTCTATCAAACAACCAGTCGGTTTAACCAAAATTATCAAGTTGGTTATGCATGTGAGTGTGTGGCAGCCTGAGTGAGGGCTCTTACCAAAAATGCTTGTGTTTTCTTCTACTTTGTCCACATGGAATTCAGCCACTAATTGGTGAGGTTATCTTATTACAAAGGCCAATTGAAGAAAAGTCTGATTGTGTGTCAGCAAGATGGCACAATAGGAAGCCCCAGACCTTCCTAACTCCCACAGAGACATCGACTCAACAACAATACATGGAACAACTCCTTTTGTGAGAAATCTAGAAACCAGTTAAGAGGCTTCTGCACCCCAGGCGAGCTCAAAATTAGCCACATTGAAGCCAGCAGGAAAATTCATGCCACCCTCTCGCCATAGTCCCCCCACACACACACTGCCCCACCTCCACCCCGCACAGTGTCAGGCATTTGGGAGGACATTCCCACCGCCTGCCTTCTCCCTGGGGAGAGGAAGAGAAGACTAGGCCCTGTGTCCTATATTCTGGCTTTTGCTTTTTTTTTTTTTTTGGAGGTGGGGAGGCACTACCTGAGAAATAGGCTTCTGCCTTGCCTGCATGGGACCAAGCATACTCTAGATGCTTGAAGCCATGGAGAAGAGAAAGGAGCTGGGTGCATGCTGCTGTTCCCAAATACCAATGGGAAGGCAGGCAGGCCAGTATGGTTGAGTGGCCTCTCCCTCAGGGGGAAGAAGAATGGAGCATGCGTCCAATGTTCTGGCTTTTCAGTGGGGAGCCCAAGGGACTAGTTTCTGTCTCTCCTCCATGACATTGGTCTGGGCATTGATTTCTTGGATGTGGCACCAAAAGCTCAAGCAACAAAAGCAAAAGTAAACAAGTGGTACCACATCCAACTAAAAAGCTTCTTCACAGTAAAGGAAACAAGGGAGTGAAGAGGCAACCTACTGCATGGGAGAAAATATTTGCAAATCATGTATCAGATAAGGGTTTAGTATCCAAAATACATAAGGCACTTCTATACTCAATGGAAAAAATAATAGTAATAACTCGATTTTAAAATAGACTAAATAAACATTTCTCTAAAGAAGACATACAAATGGCCAATATTTCAAGTATATGAAAAGATGCTCAACATCTCTAATCATCAGAGAAATGCACAGCAAAACCACAATGAGATACTCTCTCACACTTGTTATGATGAACATTATAAAAAAAAGAAAGGAAATAAGTTATTTCCAAAAACCTCCTAACAAAGAAATGCCCAGATGGCTTCACTGGTGAACTCTACCAAAAAAATAAGTGAGGTTGTAGAGAAATCGCAACACTTGTACACTGTTGGTGGAAATGTAAAATCGTGCAGTGATTATGGAAAATAATATGGAGGTTTCTCAAAAAAAAATTTAAAGAACTATATGATCCAGTAATTCCATGTCTAGATATTAATCCCAAAGTATTAAAATCAAGACCTTGAAGATATATTTTCATTCCCACAGTCATTGCATCATCATTCTTCACAATAGGCAAGGGGTGGAAACAACCTGAATGTCCTTAGGTAGGTAAATGGACTTAAAAAATGTGGTAAAACGCCGAACCAGTTTGGCTCGGTGGATAGAGCGTCAGCCTGCGGACTGAAGGGTCCCAGGTTCGATTCCGGTCAAGGGCATGTACCTTGGTTGCGGGCACATCCCCAGTGGGGGGCGTGCAGGAGGCGGCTGATCGATCTCTCTCATTGATGTTTCTAACTCTCTGTCCCTCTCCCTTCTTCTCTGTGAAAAATCAATAAAATATATTTTTAAAAATGTGGTAAATACACACAATGGAATATTATTTAGACATAAAAAAGGAAATAGTGTCATATGCTGCAGCATGGATGAACCTTGAGAACATTATGCTAAATTAAATAACCCCGTCACAGAACAGTACTGCATGATTGCACTTATATCTATCTAAAGTAGTCAAAGCAGAAAGTAGAATGGTGGTTTGCATGGGCTGGAGCTGCTATTCAATGGGCATAAAATTTCAGACATGCAAGATGAGAAAATTCTACAAGTAGACGTGCCTATGGTTAGTGCACTGTACACTAAAATTTTGTTAAGAAGGTAGATCTCAGGTTGTGTGTTTTTAGCACCATTTTTCCAAAAAGTCTAATTATTTTGGTCTTATACACCATCATTCTCATGAAAAATGGGAAATGTTATGGTGAAGCAGATTTGCATTGAGTAAAATAGGACCAACCAAAGTATAGCGAGACCATTAAAATTTTCTAAGCCTGGTGATTTCTGAAAAATATAGATGACTAGACTACCATCAAAATGCAGCTTTCAGCTAAGTCTGCTTATGTGTTTATTTTCAAAAGTGTGAAGTTGGTATTTATTATAGCTATCAGAGGAAATTTTCCTTTACTGTATTTTAGCACTTGCTAACTTTTTATTTGCGATTTATTCTGAGGGAAATTTCAAATGTAGACACATTATAGAAATCATTTTCTTGACATGTACAGTATGTTCACAGTACTTTCTCCAATCCTTCTTTGATGTCCAAGGTTATTAATAGTGACAAAGTACTTTGAAGTAAAATCTAGTACTGCTTAATATTTAATACTTTTAAAATTAGTAATAATGATTGATTTTACCTAATCTCTTATTGAAATTCAGGCAACATTATCATTATTTTAAAACTATGCAACCTGTGCGAGTTTTTTAAGAACAACTTGAGCCCTAACCGGTTTGGCTCAGTGGATAGAGCGTCAGCCTGTGGACTGAAAGGTCCCAGGTTCGATTCCAGTCAAGGGCATGTACCTTGGTTGCGGGTACATCCCCAGTGGGGGGTGTGCAGGAGGCAGCTGATCGATGTTTCTCTCTCATTGATGTTTCTAACTCTCTATCCCTCTCCCTTCCTCTCTGTAAAAAAATCAATAAAATATATTTTTTTTAAAAAAGAGAGAGAGCATATTTAAAAAAACAAACAAACAAAAAAGAACAACTTGAAAATACCAATAAATAATAATATTCAAATGCCACATGTTTATCAAAGTATCTTACATTACTTTTATACCTTGCCAAGCTTCCTCCTCTCTGTGTACAAACAAGCATACTCACCAGGGCAAAGCAAACCCATTATCTGCATGATTGGTATCCATATTTCCATTCATTTTGAATGTATAACACACACACACATATATATATACATATATATATATGTATATATATATGTGTGTATATATTTATATATATGAATATTTACTCATGGAGTCATCATTTCTTTATGTATTCCACCACCACTTGAATTCTGAAAAAGAAGAAAATGTTTCTTTCTAACCTCTTAAACATGCTTTCCTCTCCAGCTTTAAAACAGCAAGCACAGTTGCCAAGAGAAGCTTTAAAAAGCCAATTTCATACCCTGAGGCTATAGAGTTGGAGGAATTATGTAGACATCATTCTAAAATTTGTACTGAATTATCTTATTTGGCTCTCAGGCCTGAAGTTCAGCAGATAATTCCCAGAGCTATCATTTATTCTCAATTATGAGGCCTTAGTCAGTTATTGGGAAAAGGGTCTGTTTCTTCCCCCTCTCAAGTTTTTCCAGTAATGCTTCCATGTGCCGTTAAACTGTTGGCACATTTCACTCCCAGAGGATGGATTTTGTTTGGCATCCTGAGGAATTTTGATATATTTAAGAAGGTGAGAAGTACACATTGGCATCATTTTTAACAACATAAGTCTAAACCCAAATTGGCTTTTACATGCCAAAGATGTGAAATGAGCCAACTGTCTAATAGTACACAGTAACTGTTCAACTACATAAGTTGATTTCAGCAAAACAGTTTGGTGTGTGTTTCATCCTGAATCATTTAGATACAATTATGCCTTATGGTGCCTTAATAATCGAGGCAAGTTGTCCCTGACTTTCACATAAGCAGATACTGATAGCATTGAAATGTTAGTCACTAGAGCTGAATGAAATATAAGAGTGTTGCTTTAGTTCAGAGTGCCTCTTCAGCTTGTGGGCTGCCAACAAATGTGAGATAGGAAAATGAACTTGAGGTTGATGACTGCAGATAGTGAACCTCTTAACCTATTTTAATAAAATAAATTTAGATATTTAAGTGAGTTGGAGAAACATATTACAGACTTTCTTTTATTTTCAGACATTTAAATATGTATGCTATTCATTAACAGGATCAATATTTAGTGTGTGTGTGTGTGTGTGTGTGTGTGTGTGTGTAAAATGTGTATATATGTGGGATGCTGTGTTGGAAAGATAAACACAGAAAGATATAATCTTCTTTAAAGAGCTTACAGTTGAGTGGGGATGCCATGCCCTGAGAGAGCACAAGAACTAACTTGACCACAAAGCAGACGCTGCTTGTGTGTTAATGCAGATGAAACCCGTAAGTCAGTATGGCATAGGAGAGTAAGAGAATTTGGGTGGTGGTAGAGGCTGTGTTAGAAATTATGATCTGGGAACCTCATGTTAGTAGACTTTAAGAATGATCCCAGGGTAGGGAAGCAGAGGAAGAGAAGTAGGCATTAC
>NW_005871140.1:3615099-3627599 GCF_000147115.1 Myotis lucifugus
GACTAGATGGGATTTATAGCATATGCAGCATATATTTGAGATGACAGTAATATATTAATTTCACGACCTACATAAAACTCACTTTGGGTAATCTGGGGTCACTCCAAAGAGATAGGCAGTCATCCTCCAGACAGCCACGCTGAGATGCATTGAGAAGGTACTGTGTTGCCCCGCTGGCATGGCTCAGTGGTTGAGCATTGACCTATGAACCATGGTTCGATTCCTGGTCAATGGCACATGCCCAGGTTGCAGGCTCAATCCCCAGAGTGGGGCATGCAGGAGGCAGTCAATCAATGACTCTCTCTCATCATTGATGTTTCTATCTCTTTCTCCCTCTCCCTCCTCTCTGAAATCAATAAAAGAAAATTTTTTAAAGAGAGCAGGTAATGTGACTCCATTGTGGAGAGACATGCCATTGGTGATAAGTCGCCATGGACAGAGAGAAGCAGCAGTACTTTTAAATATGAACCCCAGAAGAAAAGTCCTAAGAACAGATGCTGTAAATGTGGCTGCTTCTCTCATAGGCAGCCCTTTGTAGTGTGCTCCAGAGTGAACAGCAGCAGAAGTTTGCTTACTTAACAATAATTAATGATTTCTGCAAACCACCCAGGAGCCAGGTAACAGAAAATAAAGTTGGGAGATAACTTAGTGTCACGTCATGAAAGCCTTCTTTATATGTAATGCCAAACAACTTCTCTACAAGACGAAGTGAGTTAAAGCATAAAAATTATTACTTAAAGTTGTATTTGGACTATGTCCAAAGAAAGAGCATTTCTTATAATATGCAAAACAATATTTCACAACTGTATATTATAATTTCTTTTAAAGATAAGCAGCTGAAGATAATTTTAGAACATCCTCCAGATATTTTCTTTTTCTGCAATAAGCAGATTCCTTAGTTGTGTTCCCTCAAGGTAGTAGTTAATATTATTATTATCTCTTCCTCTGATCTAAATAAATTCCGCCACAGCAAAGTTAACCCAGGTCTTATAGCATAGATTTCTGGCTGACATTTACTGTAATGAGCACTGAACTATGTATATTATAGGTGTCTCCCCCCCCCCACACACACACACAGCAAACTCAGTGAACTTACCAATATAGTAGGGCAGAAAAGGCTAGTAGATAAGAAATATTCATAAAGAATGAAGTGTAAGATTGTGCAGAGTAGTCTATGGTTATAGCTCAGCAAAGTCAGTTAGGTCTAGAAAAAGGATGGTGATAGGACTTAGCCAAACCTTGAAATGTGGTAGCATTAGGGAAATGTTGAAGGAGGAAGGTCTTTCTGATAGAGAAAAGCATGAGTAAGTGCAAGGAGGTTTAATGCCAATGGCACACTTGGAAAGTCTAGAAACTGGCCTGGCTGAAGGAAATTTGTGTTGGGGAAGATGACTGTGAGGGGATGATTTGTGAATTACCTTGAATACCATGAGCATATGGAGAACCATTGTAGGTTCTTGGCAATATGCTAAGAGCAACATTTAATAAATGTTGGTATTGTAGAAGTATGTAGGATGTATTGGTGGAGGCAGAGGAAAGAGGCAGGGATGCAGTTAATTTAAATGTGAAGTTATGAACGTATCAAAAACAATAGTAAAATGAGGGAGGAAAGAGACATGTAAAGGCCCTTCCATTGGCCCTGTAGAGTCATGTTGGCTTTTCTGAGAGATATTTCCCCAGCAAGTTGGCCCTAAATTTTTTGTACATGACCACATAACTATTATTCCAAATTACCTCCCCTACCATTGATTTCTAATTCAAAAAAGTGATCTTTAAGACATCCCTTATTTAATTTATATGTTTAGTCTATCATGAGAATTTAGAGGCTTTTACATGTATTTAAATTAGGTCTCTGTGAAGTGTAGGTAAAAAGAGGAAAGGAATTGTGGGTGAGAGAAGAAAGGAGAAATAGTAAAAAAAAAAAAAAAAGTAAATGCAGTGCGTACATTGAACTGCATAGTAATTCCTGTAACTAGATCATCAGGGCCTCTTAAGCTGCTTTATTCCCTTCTGTGAACTTCCATGAGCCATTATAACTTGAATGATATTGACGGAAGTACTTCCTAGAAGGGTATTGTTTGATTGGTAGATATCCTTCCAACTGTGTTGCTGGCACAGCACTTCCAGGAAGGGGAAACGGGTTGGCGATGAAGCTCAGCCTCAGTGTGGACAGCAGAGGCTCTCGAGGGTTACAGTAAGGCCTTTTCCAGAGAAATGTAAGGTTTTGTAAGGTTTGCCCAAGCACTGTCACCTCCAGTAAAGCAGCCGCTTTCTTGTAGGGCATGGTTAACTCTTCTCACTCCACAGCATCCCTTCTTTCCTGCCACAGTGGCCTTTACCTCAGGCTCCTGGGATACAGTCATTCGTTTTTTGAGCTCTTGATTGTCTTGCCTGGAGGTACAACCTGACCCAGATGGATGGGGCATGTTGCCCTTGTCCTGTTGCTCAGTTCACTTCCACAGAGGTTTTCTTCCAAGTAGTATTGAAGGTTTGGGAGGGTTCCTGTGTGTGTGTGTGTGTGTGTGTGTGTGTGTGTGTGTGTGTGTGTGTGTGTGTTTTACATCTTCTGCTTTCTGCCCAATACCTCCAAGTCCTTAAAAAGTGAGAAATGTATATTTTCTGATTTCTCCTTCCTGTCAGAATCTCACCCTCATAGTATGTTTCTTAAAAAGGACTCATTTAAATGCCTTCTGTGATGAAAACCCAGGCTTTGGTCTTTATTCTTGATTTCCCTGATTGTTCAGTTTGATGTCCACGTTAAATTCCCTGTATTCGTGATTCACCTTTTCTTTCTGTAACTTCAGACAGACATGAATTTCTCCCTTCTCTCTCTCTCTCTCTCTCTCTCTCTCTCTCTCTCTCTCCTCTCTCTCTCTCTCTCTCTCTCTCTCTCTCTCTCTCTCTCTCTGTGTGTGTGTGTGTGTGTGTGTCTTTCATACACACACGCACACACCATTACTAAGTAGGGTTTCTTCATAAGAACAAGAATGGTTCAACATCACAATGTAGGAAAGTGCTTGCTAAAGTTTAGCACTCATTCTTGATAATTTTTTAATAATTTTTTTCTACAAAATAGCATAGAATTTGAGTTCCTATCCTGATAATGGGTGACCATCAGGAACAAAGAGGAAACTTTTTTCTTTTTGGTGGTAAAAGTTTAGAAATGTTTCTACTAAAGTCAAGAGTAAGAATATCCCCTCTCTACTAGTCTATCTAGCATTGTCACTAGAGGTACTAACCACTTGAATAACATCCCCCCCCAAAAAAAAAATATGGATAAGAAATAAGTATGATTAGAATCAGCCAGAATAAGGCCAGCTGTCATTGTTGTCAGATAATGTGACTGTTTATATCCAGGAGGATCCATAGACTATTAGAGAATTCAACAAATGTTGCCCCACACAAGATATCAGACCTGCTAAAACTAAAATAATGGCTATCAAGTCATGCCTATCAAATTGGAAATTTTTAAAAAGTCTGGCAGTCAAGTAAATTGGTGAGAATTTGAGAAACAAGACCTTTCAGACAGTGTTGATGGGATTTTAAGTTGTTACAACTTCTGAGAACAAATTAGCAATGCCTTCTAATATTGATACTGTGTGTATCTTTTGACCCAGAAATTCCACTTCTGGATACGCACTTTAGAAAAACTTCAGCATATGCACCAAAAAGAAGAATTAAAAAATGATGAATGTAGTAGCATTTCTTATAGGACAAAAAGATTGAAAACAGTATAAATATCTATTAACAGGAAGGTGAATAATTTTATACGTTCACACAATGGAATACTACTATAGACCAGCTTAACATAATTGAGCTAAAACTACATGTATCATAGATCAATTTATATAGAAATTTAAACATATAAAATATATATTATTTATGTGTGTGTATATATATACATACACTAGAGGTCCGGTGCACAAAAATCTGTGCATTCGGGGGGGTCGCTCAGCCCGGCCTATGCCCTCTTACAGTCTGGGAACCCTCGGAGGATGTCCACCTGCTGGCTTAGACCCGCTCCCTGGGGGATCAGGCCCAAGCTGGCAGTCAGACATCCCTTCTGACAGCCCTCGGGGTATGTCCACTTACCAGCAGGGAGCAGACCTAAGCTGCAGTCGGACATCCTTAGTGCTGCTGAAGAGGCGGAAGAGGCTCCTGCCACCACCGCTGTGCTGGCAGCCATCAGCCTGGCTTGTGGCTGAGCAGAGTTCCCCCTGTGGGAGCGCACTGACCACCAGGGGACAGCTCCTGCATTGAGCATCTGCCCCCTGGTGGTCAGTGTGTGTCATAGTGACCAGTCATTCCCAGTTCTACTATTAGGGTCAATTTGCATATTACCCTTTTATTATATAGGCTAGAGGCCTGGTGCACGGGTGGGGGCCGGCTAGTTTGCCCTGAAGGGTGTTCCGGATCAGAGTGGGGGTCCCGCTGGGGTGCCTGGCCAGCCTGGGTGAGGGGCTGATGGGTGTTTGCAGGCTGGTCACACCCCCTTCAGGGTGGGGTCCCCACTGGGGTGCCTGGCCAGCCTGGGTGAAGGGCTGATGGCTGTTTGCAGGCTGGTCAAGCCCCCCCCTCCCCCGCAGTGGGGACCCTCACCCCATGGAGGTTTGGCCAGCCTGGGTGAGGGGCTGATGGCTGTTTTCAGGCTGGCCACACCCCCTTTTAGGTGGGGGGTCCCCACTGGGTTGCCTAGCCAGTCTGGGTGAGGTGCTGAGGGCCGTTTTCAGGCTGACCAAGCCCTCCCGGCGACGGAAGCTCCCAGCCTCTCCTTTTTTTTTTCTTTTATTCTGGGATTTATTTACCTTTATAATTGAAACTTTGTAGCCTTGAGAGGAGCTCAGAGCTGGCCAGGGCGGGCGGGAGGGATGCCTCCTGCTCACTCCAGCTCCGTGGCCACGGCCAGCTGAAAGCAAGTATCTGGGGTTTATTTACCTTCTATAATGAAACTTTGTTGCTTTGAGTGGAGCTCAGAGCCCGCCGCAGCAAGCGGGAAGCGTGGCTTCCTCCATCATTGGGGCAACCAAGCCTCCTGCTTGCTCCAGCTCCGTGGCTGCCGGCTGCCATCTTGGTTGGGTTAATTTGCATATAGTCGCTCTGATTGGCTGGTGGGCATGGCTTAAGGTGTAGCGAAGGTACCGTCAATTTGCATGTTTGTCTTTTATTAGTGTAGATATATACAGGATGGGGCAGAAGTAGGTTTACAGTTGTTTGTGTGGAAAATAATTCAAGAATAAATTGTTTCACATACTCAACAACTTTAAACCCATTTTTGCCCCATCCATCCTGTATATATATTTAGAGGTCGTTAAAACTATCCAGGAGAAAAGTAAATGTCAAATCTATTTAGTGTTTACCTCTGGAAAGGTTTGGACTGGTAAGGGATACAAGGATCTTCACTATGCTTTTATTCTAAAGCAAATGTGGCCAAATGTTAGAATGTGATGAAGTTTAGTGATGAACATGTGGGTTTTTCACTTAATGTTATATTCTGAGTCTTCTGTATGCTGGAAATATGCCCCTATAAATATACACATGCAACCCCATCTAGCCACTTCTTACCACCTCAGCAGCTGCAGTCCTGACCCTGACCCCATTTTACCTTGCCCTCCAAGCTGCAACTACACTCACCCTGCTGTTCCTTGCTGAGCATGTTCTTCCCTCTGTGACTCACAATCACTGGACACTCAGCCTGGAAAGCTCCCCCAGGTCTGCATTGCTCTCTCCTTCACCTCATTCAAGCCTCTACTGGAATGGCCTCCTCAGAGAGACTTTCCCAAACCAACCCATCCTGGGCGTGCCCTTTCCTGGGCCTAAAGCAATGATAAAGACAGTGGCATACCTAGCACCAGAAATGGTTTGTAAACACTATTTTCCAATCAAAGAAACCAGGGCTGCTCCAGCCAGTGTGCCTCAGTTGGTTGAGCGTCATCCCGTGCACCAAAAGGTTCGCTGATTTCCAGTCAGGGCACATACCCAGATTGCAGGCTCAATCCCTGGTCCAGGTGCATACAAGAGGCAACAATCAATGTTTTCCTCTCATGTCGATGTGTTTCTCTCTCACTCTCCCTTCCTCTCTCTCTAAAGTCAATAAAAAATATATATTTTAAAAGGAAAGAAAGAAACCCGGGCTCCTAGAAGTGTTTGATTAAGGGCAAGGGAGGAAAAATATAAGATGAGGCTGAATGTCTTGGTTCAAGAAGTTAGGAAATGCTTTATTGAAAAAAATTGAAGGAACACAGGTTCCAATGTGGAGGAGCTCTTAATGACCAAAGCTGAAACAATTTGAACCACAAAATAAATAATGATAGTATTGATTTTTTAACCCATAGGATAAAATAATCTAATAAGTTAATAAATGCAGAAGGAAAATAGAATATCACCATTAGGCGAACATCACAATAATAAATGTTGCATACTCACAGAGGAAGACCACAGATGGGTGGTTACCAGAGGACAAGGTGAGTGGAGGGAGGATGACATGGCTAAAGGGGGTAAAACTGTATGGTGACAGATAGAAACTAGACTTTTGGGGGTGAGCACAGTGTAGTATAGACAGATGTCACATTATACTGTTATACACCTGAAACGTACATAATGTAAACCAATGTTACCTGGGTAATAATATCAGCAGACAAATCTGATTTTGTCACTTCTTATGATTAAAAACCTTCAGTGACTCACCATTGCCTTCAGAATGAAAGCCATACATGTGCTGGCCCCTGCCTAATTCTCAGCTTTATCTGTCACAGTTTCTTTGCACAGACCATGAACTCCAGTCATACCAAACAACCCAGATGGCTTGTCGCACCTCTCTTTGACTTTGCATTTGCTGTTTTGTTTTCTTCTCTTAGGTGTCTGACTGCCTAACTCTAACTTGCCCTGTAAATTCAACCGGAGCAGTACCTACTCTTCACAGCCTTTTCTTGTCTGCCGATTCACACAGTGAATATATACACCTTGTATCTAACTCCTTTGCAGACAAGGACTCCTTGTATCTCCAGCTAGTTGCCCAGTACCTAGTAGGTGCTCAGTAAATGTTTATTGAGAAAGGAAGGGAGAAAAAGAAAAAAGGAAAGCAGAAAGGGAAGATTTTAAGTTAAATATTAAGCAAATAAACTCTTCCCTAACTTTTCTCCTGTATTTCTCTGACTTTAAGCCCTTGCATATGTGTGTAATTGATTGAATTTACCAGGTTCTCTGCTTGTCCTTTGACATAGAGGAAATATTTACATCAATTAACTGAGGAATATTAAAAAGCTGTCTAATTTGACACAAGCCATTCTGGTAAACATACTGTTGAGCCAGGTTGAGACTGTGAATGCTCTCATTTTAACTTTCACCGAATCTGCTAATCTAGTGAAATCTAAAAGTAGCACCAAAAAGTATGCCTTTAAAATGTATGCCATCTTAAACAAAGACATCAAAATATACCTTCCATTTACTGATATGTTTCCTCTTTATAATGTACTGAGAAGTTTAATTGATATTTGTTTGTATCCCCAGAGTGTGGTAAGCCTTGAAGGGGCCAAATAAAGTAACCCCTGAGTTTGGGGTCTATGTAGGATGCAGTAAAAATAAATTTCTAAGAGAAAATAGAGGAAGCCCAAGGCTAGTGATAGTGAAAGAGGGAAGAGGCCCTGGTTACATTTTTTACCTCAATGAATTCTTTCCAAATCAGACTGCAGAATTTTTTCATGCCACATGCGGTATTTTTACTAACTGTAATACAGAGCAGCAGCCTGCCATTTGGAAGCTTACAAATAAGCATACTGTTCCTCTTACACACAATATGCTATACATCTTTATTTCCTCTCATCCTCACAGAAGCGCTTTAGCTTCCCATGTTTCTTTAAGGAGGTGACAAGGAGTACTGGTTAATAAGCTCTTGGGGTTATTCAATATCCCTCTTCAGTGCTCATTTTCTGAAGCTGAAAACACTCGTGCGTGTGCACACATGCACACTAAACGTTGTCAGAGGTGAAGTGCTTCCAAATGCCACTTGAGTGTGATTAAAAGAATCTGGGCTTGATGGGACTCATTACAATTACACAAGATGCCAGGCCTAACTGTTTGCTCAAACTTGGGTCTAAGAAAAGGAAATGTCTTTTAAAAAAAAAAAGGCTCATAGAAGTGGAGGTTAACCGTTTAACAGGTTTTTGTATTTCTATAAAAAGGTATGCTGGATATATCATTTTAAAACAAAAAAAGTAACTATTTCTTTTTTTTTTATCCTCACCCAAGGACATTCTTATTGATTTTACAGAGGGGCGGGGGAAGAGGGAGGGGGAGGGAGAAAGAGAAATACCCATCGGGTTGCCTCCTGCATGCACCCAGACAGGGAATTGAACTCGCAACCTTCAGGTGCACAAGATGACGCTCCAACCAACTGAGCCACACTGGCCAGGGCTAAAATTTGTTATTACATAATATATGTTGGAAAAGCGTCTGCCATTTCTTTGACTTCAGATAATAAATCAAAGTCTATTTGACTTATTATTGCTCCTAGTTTCTAGTCAAGTTATCTTGTTTTCCCTTCTTAGTCATTCTGATTTCCTACAAAAGTTCAGGCTACTATTAAACAATTTGATGTTTGACATCATTGGGAAATACAGCTTAAAGTTTCTCTAACTCAGTTTTTACCTTCTCATCTCAGAGAGTATTCACAACTCCATCCTATGGTTGAGTCTGCCTCTAGGTAAATTCCTCAAGGAGTTATTGTAGCATCCCAGAGTCACTAATACAGTTTGTGAATCTCATTCATGTTCATTCTTTATCATTCTAGCAGGAGGGTTTGTTTGAGGTGTGCAGTAACATACCTAAGAGGTTAATGGTTGTTGACATCAAATAGATAGACTTGTAGGGACTTAATATTGTAAATCTGAGGTTTTGTGGATGGTGATTGCACTCACTATGTTTCAACTAGACTAGACTGTTTTGACCACAGAAGTTGTCAGACTAGAAAGTTGTCTACTTTTGCTTTTTTTTTTTTTTTACCCAGCACAAGTTTTATCAGGCAGCATGTGTCACAAGATATTGTACAACACCTCACCTCATACTAAAACGCTTTAGATGAAATGATTAAGCTTTTATTTTCATTCTGTTGTTAATTTGTTAACAAGGAAGGTAGAACTTTTAATTAAAAAATAGCATTTAAAAATCTGAAATAAGGAGCCCATGTCATATTATACAACCTATTTTGTCTTCTCATTGCTCGATATCAGCTTATGACTTATTCTCACCCATCAGTCTGTTCAGTGAAAATTAATAAAATTGGTTAACAGGATTTTATTTTATTTAAATGACTATACTTGTTGAAAAACTAATGTTATATTCTGGGACCTATAAACAAATAGCAAAAAGAAGTTGTACCTAGAGAGCCCACATAATTAATCCTTCTCCCAAGTAATTAATTTACAAATCAGGAAATTTGCGTGGCCGGTGTGGCTCAGTGGTTGAGCATTGACCTATGAACCAGGAGTCACGGTTTGATTCCCTGTAGAGACATATGCCCGGGTTGTAGGCTCGATCCCCAGTGTGGGGTGTGTAAGAGGCAGCTAATCAATGACTCTCATCATTGATGTTTCTCTCTCTCTCCCTGTCCGTTCCTCTCTGTAAAAAAAAGAAAAAAAGAAATTCTTCCCCATTCACATTTTCCTGTGGTAGAAAGGAAAATTAGAGAATTTTAGTGTTTAGTCTTTCCTTTGCTTTAAGGTGCTATGAATGCTTAATGTGTAATTCTACAAGAGTACTCTGCTTAAAGAGGATTGATCCTATCCTGAATGACTGGCTGGAGCAGTTATAATAACATTAGAATTTCCATATGGGGGGTAAGAAAAATGTATCGCTTATGGATATTCAAACTATCCTTTCATTTTCAAAAGGTTTTATCATAAAAGATATCTGAAATAAAAATTCGCTTTCCTCCTCCAAAGCTACCAAAAGTGTATGATTCTACTATTCTGTAAACCATGTCTTCTTATAAACCTCTGCTAAGTACAAAACAGGTGATTGCTTTGTTTTTATTAATGCTCATTTTTATGCATCAGTCACATTGTTTCTCCTATAGTGTCATACGTTTTTAAGTGTTTGCTAATTAGCAACTTGAGTAGTTTGTATTCATCAACTTCAGTGATTGTATTGTCATCAGAAATATTGATGAGCCTGATTGCCATAATGAAATGATATATGTCCATATTTCCACCTGTCTTGGGATGAACTATTTATCCTATTTCTCACCTAAACTCCCAGCAAATTGCACACTAACTTCTCCAATGCTGGGGCAGGGGGGCAGGGGAGGCGGGGGGGGGGGGAGATCCGCCCTGCCTACAGGAACACTGGAAAAACTGAAGTTTTAACCTACTTTTTCCAAATGGCACAACTTTGAAAACGCACATGTCGCCACATTAAATGATATTGATATTCTAGACCCAAAAGGACCTCTTGCTTTTTTCCCTGTGAGTTTCATGATCTTTCCAGGTTGCCTCTTTTCCTGGAAAGGAAATTATTGGAAGCTCCGGCTTAATAGATTGGACTGTGTCTTGCCACTTTCATTTTTTCTTTCTTGCTTTGGCAAGTCCTTTTCTTTAAGTACAGGAATACATCAGTTTAAGTATGCTAGATATTTTTAAATATGGATTTATAAAAGCATTGGGAGAGAATATTTATAAAAGATTTATAATAGAATCTATTTACATATAAGTCGAATAGTGCATCTCATTTCACAACTTAATTTAGATATAATGTCTCAGAAATTGATCTACCTGTAAACCCCTGTACTTAGGAGACTTCCTGAGATATCTCAGATGAGTCTAAAGGAAAATTTACTGCAAATTGTTATGACTTAATTTTTAACTTGATTATATTATGATTATAATAGCAGGGCCCCGCCAACCTTTTACCAGAATGTTGTATGTTTCTGAATGATATGATGTAGTGCTTTATCTGCCCAGAATTGACATGGTTTAATAATTAACTGCTATTTTCCAACAGGTTAGCTTAGGATGTTCCCACTAGTTGTATGCCCCCAAGAATGGGAAACTATGGGCTTCATTATTTTTTAAGTATTTTCTGAACCTTTAACCCCCTCAGGAATAAAGTGCCACACTATAATAGCTTAGGTATCAACATTTTTGGAAATTTTATCAACTCAAAGTCTGTTTAGATGTTCTTTACAGTTATAAAACAGTTGTTCCTTTATTTGTTTTTGATAAAATACCCAAAATTTAATGTCAATGTTTTTCATTAGAATGGAATGATAGGAGTAATAATTTATGGATCTTCTCACTAGAATAGAATTTTAACCTACACCAGTAACTATATAAAATCTCTGTAGAGATAAATATGTATGGAACCAAAAAGAAATTTGAATTAAGGAAAATGCATTGTAATAACATGGTAATAAAGGATAGGGATAGAGGGGAGAGATGCTAATAGGAAGTTATATCAAAGAAAATTGAAATAAGAGCATGTGTCATTTAGGAAGATATTAGGGAAAGTGATTTATTAAGCTAACCAAATAAGAAGAAGTATCTTAGTAAATAAGGACAGTTGGCATGTAGGTAGGTGTGGTCTTGGGACGTTGCCACCCAGACCAGGGATTTGGGCTGTGGGGAAGGATGATGACCATCTGCTCCAAGTGACTCCTACTGGCTGGTACAGAGAGCTCAGTTGGCATCAGTCTCAGAGGAGACTGCCAGCCTTCCAATGAGGGGAAAAAAGCAAAACAATGGCATTGCTGTCAAGCACAGAAATGAAGTTTAAGATTTTAGGAAGTGGCAGCTCAGATCGGGTCAGGGAACCTCAGAGTATAATCCAGGCAGATATAAGTTACTTGGTGGGGAACAGGCCATCCTTGGAGATAATGGAGGATTCTTAAAAAGCTGGGCAGAAGTGATCACCAGTGGCGGTGGTGAGCAAAGACTGAAATTACTGCAGTTCACGGACACTTAGCACAACCTCTACCACCTAAATCAGACACAAAGACCACAAGACTGTGAAGGGGAAAACCACACCCCACAAAGCAATTAGATTCTATGAAAGTCACATAAATATTAGATCAAGACAACACAGTAAAAAGATAACCTTTGCCTTCCTGGCCTGTCCTCACAGCAAAGTTTATTTCAATAATCTCTTCTTTAAAAGCCTTCAAAAACAGGACCAATGAACTCTTTAAAGGAAATCTACATTACTTTTTAACGAACTTGAAATTAAGTTATAGCATGACTTTTAAAAATTGAAAGTTTTAATTTTTAAAATCACCTTTAGAATTCAAATATTTGTTAAAATAAGTACACTTTGCAATAAGAATTTTTTCACTTTTTTAAATCAAAGATAATTTTGGTCTTAAATTCTTTGCATTTCAATAGATAAATGTATGTTCTCCCTATAGATATACAGTCATTTTTGAGTCTATTTAGCTAAGATTGTTTAGAGCCCATGTATAATGTGTGTGATTACTTTGAATAAAGTAGATAGAAGAGAATCTTAGCTGAAAGTAA
>NW_005871140.1:3632599-3682006 GCF_000147115.1 Myotis lucifugus
TTTCTCAGACTAAATTGATTCTCTGCTTACTTCTTATCTGTGAAGTCACTCCAGCATAGCAGCTCTTTGGAGCTATGTCCTCATCTCTAATCTGTAGCCCTCAGCTTGAGCGCTGGTCTAGTGCTGCCCCATCCCTGCCCTAAGGCATGCGGAGCGAGGGCTCTGGCTTTGCCCAGTCTGTTCACAAGCTCCCTTTTGAGACTGGTGAGGAGGGAGGTCTGTGGAGGGGGGAGATAGATGTCCCGGGTGACTATTTGAAACCAGGGTAATTTGTAAGTTTGCCATAACTTTTAAGTGAGAATTGCGCTGGGGGATTTCAGGGTTAGCATGCTTTCAGGAATCCAGAGGAAAATGGAAGTTTCTTCCCATTTCAGAGGGCTCTGATATGAAAGATTATTTTGTTTTGTTTTGTTTTTCTAAATTTTGCCAAGATTTCAGAAATTAATCTATAGACTTAAAAGATACTAAATGTTCATGACAGCATTGCCATATTATATATTTATATATATATAAACAGGCATAAACACATATGCACATATACACACGTACACTCGCACTTTTGAAATAATGCTACTTAATACCACCTGGGTATTAATTTAAGTTTTGAGCAAGTGAAATATACACCACCTAGAACAGTGTACCTTTATCTGACCATGAAGAGTGAAGAAAATCACTGCCGTAATCAATACTTTTTGTTCATTATGGAAAGTTTTTATACAATCAGTATAGAGAAAGCCACGTTTTATTTTGTCAAACCAAAAACATACTACCTACTCCCCTTTATATAAAAACTAACACAACATGTCAAAAATGACAGCAGAGCCCTCAGCACACATGGAACTGGTGAAAGAAATGAACAGTTTGGCAAACATGAAATATAAAGTTAATTTTTGTACAATTTTCTTTTCATTCACATTCATATCAGGTAGACTTTGTCAAATACCTATAGTAAAGAAGGACTTGTTCATGCATGTAGAACAAAATAAAATAAGATTAAAAGCCCCAGGAAATCAGCCCGCTTCAAAAAACCATTAGAGTGGTGCCTCTCCCTCAAGCTTTACAAATGTGCTAATTGTCATGTTTCAGTCATGTAAATATGTCTCAGCATAGAGTAACCAAGATTTCCTGCTATAGATGCACTGCTCTCCAGGGGTGTGGGGGGAGGGAGCGACGAAGGACTAAATAACACACTGTAATGAAACCTGCCTTTGGGCAGCACATGCTTCAGTTCTGAATGCCCAGAAATACTTCGCAGCCGCTCTAGGCTGCCTAGCAATGGGGATCTCTAATTCTGGCTAGCTTGACAAAGTAAATACAACTATTGAACATAAGGCAGCTCCTAAGAAAAAACAACAATTCCCCCTTGTAAACACCTACACTTGGCCCCATTAAAAATTCTTTCTTCATACCCAGGAACTAGCAGACCCTTCAATGGGGGTGGAGGGGTCTCAAAGTAACTAAAGAGGAGCTGGGAGATTGAATGCTGTCAGAATGGTTTACATTGCCATTTCCAGTGACATTCTGCATACACTGTAGGGCATTATGCAAGCAAACACATTGGCCATTTTGCTTTTGGGACTCATTCATGGCCAGCCTAAAGGAAATATATGTATATGTATTATTCTATGCTTACATACAAAAATATGTGATTGCCACATTTCTAAGAGGAATGTTCATCAAAAGCTACCAATTCTGAAACTTTAGTGGAGTGCTGTTAATATGGTAACTTAAGGGATTATCTGATTCAGAATCCCCTGATTTCTGCTTCTTTACATCTAAGAATTCATATATTCCATCAGCTATGTATCAGTCAGGCCTTTGCCAGTGCCTACGTTGAATAGTAAATCTGCTGTAGTTCTACAGTTCTCTAGGATTTAGGGATCGACATAGAGTTTACACATTCATCTGTCTGCTAATAGTTGACTTCCTGAGTAGAAGGCTTCAGATTATAGTGAAGAGAAAACATTAGTTTGAATTCGAGTAGACAAAAACAAGGAGGACGTTACCTTTTGTCAGCTCCAGAGTAGTTTCCTATGCTTTAAAAGCCAAAGGGGATAAAAAGACATTCTCATATAGTTAGTAGTTTGAATTTATTTCTAAAAAAGGATGTGTGTTTTTCAAGCTCAACATGCAGATCTAAAAACACAGTGTTCCTAAAATATCTTGTTATTCATAAGCCACCTGAGAGGTAGTGCCCAAAATATTGCTCCTACAAGGTTTCCTCCCTGGTCTTGGGTATAAAAGGGGCTTCCTGGACAAAGCAGGCTGGACGAGCCTATCAGAATGACAGTCTGTCCACAGAAAGAGGCCGTCTCCTCCCATTGCCCGCCATCCAGCTGTAGCCCTAGGTCTCAGGCACTGCTCAGCCTGGCCTGCTGAAACTTCTTTCAAACTCTACACGCTCTGGAGTGTATATGCTCCTGCCTGCCTTGTGTAGTCCACAACAGAAAGCCTGGGGTGAGCAGCAGTTGCAGGCCAGTGAAAAGGTTGCCAGGGTGGGAAGCCCTGCTACACCATTAAGGAAAGAGGAATAGAAGGAAGTCAGTTGGGGAGATATGAGGAGACTCATTTAGGCGATGGTGCACACTCAGGGGATCACAGGGCTGGATGGTCATGGCCATGTGTGACTTACCCACCCCATTCCTTTATCCCAGAGAAGGAGCTCACCAGGGTTGGGGAAAGATCTTTCGCAGTGTCTCTACTGTCCAAGTTTCCATGACAATTTGAATCACCTTATTCCAACTGTTATTGTGACTTTTTTCAGTCCTGCTCATATTGGAACTTTAGCAAGATTAATACATGCAAAAGAAAAAAGAAAAAGACTCTGCCTTTAGTTTGTATAGACAGTATAACCATTTTAAGTGAAGTTCTCCAGGCGTAATCTAGTTTGTTCTCTGTCTGTATCTGAAGTAAGGAAGAAAAAATAATATGACTCTCCCACATCTTAAATGTCTAAAAATTGGGGAACACTGGGACCAAAACATGGTGGTATTCTTAATACTGTGTAGTCCAAAAGATTCTGACTCACGTTTTAAGAGGATTAAGCTCAGCAAGCCGTTCTCACAAAACAGTGCTGCCAAAGTCTCTCCTCCCTAAGCATTTCACACAGAGCCCAACCCCTCCAACGGGAACCTTCGTGTTGGGCAGGCATGACACAGAGAACCACCGCTCCCCACAGGAGGGGGAGGGGAGATGTGGGTCACTCAGTAGATAGAATGTTCTTTCTCAATCAGAAGGAAGGATCTAGAACAGCCAGGGTACACCACCTTTTGGAAAACTCTGTCCTTAAAGAGTATATATGTTTGCAACAGTTGTTGTTTTCTGTTATTGAAAATGTCCATGCATGGTTTTGTAAGGCTATGGATGAGATAGCCCTGTATTCATAGAAATAAGTTTACATCACTCCCTCCTTGTCCTTTGCTCACTCACCACAGCTTATGAACCCTACACCATCTAGTGCCTACCTGCCAAGCCAGGCTTCTCATAGCCACTCCCCTGTTTATTGACTGCTTCAGAAAAACTGACTTTTTTTCTATCCTTAAAACATGCCAAGCTTATTTCTGCCTTAAGGCATTTGCATTTGTTACCTTTGCCTGGAAACTTCTTTTTCCAGGTGTTTATAAGTCCCTTCACAAATTTAGTCCTTAGCTCAGATGTACCCTTCAGAAAGGTCTTCACCAGTTAAAGTGGTGCCCCAGCCAATATATCACCATGTTTGATTTCCTTAAGGGTACCTCTCACCATCTGAATTACCTTCTTCATTTGTCTGCTTTCCTATATGTTAGCTGCCTCTCCTTAACTTATGTAAATGTCTAGTATGTATTATCCCTTTCTGAAGTTTTCAGTTCTTTGAAAGCAGAGATCTGGCCTGTCTTATTCAGTATTTTATTTCCAATGCTTAGAAAAGTTCTGGCATGTAGAGTGATGAATAGGAATGTGGCCTTTGAAGCCAGGCTGCCTGAGTTCAAATTCCATTCAAATGTCCATGAGTTGCAACCTCACTTCTGCTCCTTGCAGTCTTGGTCCATGGTCTACAACTAGCAGAAACCGAAGTGTAGAAGTGAAGTCTCTATTCAGGATGGCCATGCATTCAGGGGTCCTTCTACTAAAGGGAAAAGGAAAAGTACATATTCAAGGATAATTATGTCTCTGTCATAGTCCACAACCCTTTGGGACCCAAAAATACTCAGCCTTCTTCCCACACACTTACTGCCTCTTCAGGGGTGAATGGGAATCCTACTGTCTAGAAATGGCAAAAATTCTCTGCCCCATAGTACAGGACTTAGTCCTGTTTGTAGCCCCAGTTCTGCTCTCTGGAAGGATCCCTCTTGTCTGTGGCCCTCTGTATCCCGTTAGGAACTTATTCCTTGTCCAGTATCATTCACGGCTACATGGAGTCGCCACTGGAGAGTTGGCCTTGGGGGCTGTGCAGTTTTCACAGCCCGCTTATCAATAGATCAGGTTTGGGACCTAAGATTATGTTAGGGATTGAATAATCATAGACTTTTGACCAGGTGTGTGGTTTCTTTGGCAATGCAATTCCCTCAGGACTTTATGAGGTTCCCCATCTCTTTGCTTCCCTTCAGTTCCACATGCAGGTAATCACAGCCCAGGAGTTGTCTAGACATAATTCCAGGATTCAGCTGCAGGAAACAGATCCCATCGAATTATTTTGTGCGAAAGGAAAGTTTATACCGGAAAATTGAAAGGGCTGGAGGATACCGCCACCAACTTGGGGTTCCTAAGTTCCTGCTACTGACGCTGCAATGCTCCTTAACCCCCATGAAGCAAGTAACTGGATACTGAAACTGGTCTCCCCTCCACTTCCAGGGATATATCTATATACGTATCTTTATATACCTTCAGATAAATATAGAGAGATAGAGATAGAGATAGAGATAGAGATAGAGATAGAGATAGAGATAGAGATAGAGATAGAGATAGAGATAGAGGTAGAGATAGAGATAGCCAATTGCATCCATGAAAGCAGCAGGAAGGCAACTCCTGCTTTTCTGTTCCACCTTGTAAACCTAGACCAGATGCATCTAATTAGATAAGCCTAGTTCACACCCTGCTAGCCTCTGACCTGCAGCAGGCACACCACGTGGAGGTTGGAAAGGACACTTGTCCACCACAACTGTTACGTTGTAAGACTTTAGTCGTATTTTCTGGCCTGTCTGTTCTTCCCATAGTCCTCTCTTTCATAGTATTAGTAACTAGCTGAAGCCGTCAATAATCAACATGAAAGGGAAGGCAACACCCTTAATCTGACCTTTGTCTCAGCCCTGGCTCCCATTTCCTGGCCACCCTCTCTGCAGGGTATTCACCAGGGATGAGGGGCACCACCGTCTCCTGGGAAAGTTGTCTGCCTCCTAGTGCAGATGCAGAAGCAGTTGGGTTTCCCACCTTCTGAGCCCCCAGTTGCCGAGCCTGTCGTCAATGTAGATGGCGGGCTGCAGGCAGAGCACCTCCCTTTAGGGCCACGGGCTCTTCTGTCTCTTCTTCCCATTTCTATAGCTCTAACCTAACTTATTTTTCTTCTATAAATAACTTTGCCGAAAGTGGCAAGAGGGAGCTAACACACTGATATTCTGAATTTCTCCGACATTTTGCCTAGAGCCACTGATTAGGAGGTAAGGTTTGCCTTCCAGGTTCTCATAGGCATAAATAACAAGGGCCACAGTGTCTGACCTCAGAGCCCACCTTCCAACGCTAAGCCAGCACATCTTTAGATCACAGAACTCGAGCGCTCCATTCTCCAGGTACAAGTTCTGTGTAAACAGGATATAGGCCAGGATTTCTAGTACAAAGTTTAAAAAATATAGGAGTTCATGCATCTCTCAAATAATAACCCAGGTCAGTGACCCCGGGCTCTTTTGGTGGCCAGAGAGTGTCAGGGACCCTAGACCACTTTTGTCACTGTGCTGTGTCCTCCTCAGCCTGTAGCTTCCATCGGATGGTCCAGGATGGCTATTTCAACACCTGCCCTCAAGTCCATGTTTCAGCAAGTGAGGACCTTAGTTTTTATATGCCTGCATATGTTGAAGTCATCAAACCAACAAGCCATAAATATGCTTTATCTTCCTTCCTTCACAAATCTACCTTCCTAGAAAGCTAAGTTTAAATGTAGGTTCAGGGTTCCACTCCAGAACATCGAGATGTGGAGAGAATTGGCCTGCAGCCCACCTCCTTCCTCTTCCCACCCCTGCCTCCTTCCCAGAGCCGGCGCACATACTTCCCACGCCAGCCTACACATCCAAATCCCATCCACACACCCAAATCAGCAGTCCTGGCTACTCCAGGGGCCCGAGATGTGCACACAGACAACACAGCCCACCCTTGCAGGCCGAACCTGGGGAAGAGACCTGTGCAGGCTTTGTGGCCATTTGAACAGGGAGTTCTGAGGTTTGACCACCCAGAGCATGTCCTGTAAAGAAGGGTTCAGGCTCTAGATGGGCATGACCCCTTTGCCTGTAATTCCTCACCCCATGAAGAGGGGTGGATCAGGGCCCAGGGCAGGAGCCTTCTTGCCAAGGTTGAATAGCGATACTAAGGGAAAGGAGAAGTAAATGGCACCTCCCCCCCCTTTAAGGATCTGACCCTACACTTAACCATAGCCCTTGTGCTCAAGGTGAAGTGACCAGAGCTTAGTCACTCAGCCTCACCTATTGGCAAGGGAAATTGGGAAGTGTGGCCTCTATTTTGGGAGGCCATGTGCCCCAGACGTATGCAGATTTTTTACTCAGTGCAAAAGAAGAGAATAGACATTGGGAGTACGCTAGCAATCTCTGCCACAGACATGTGCCTTTTCACAAATCACACTTTTGTTTAGACAAGCGAGTTCCTCACAGTCTGCTTTCAGAGGTGAGTTTGGAGACAAGACAATGCTGTCAGTTATAATTGACGGTCAAAATAATTGCACACCTGAGCATTTTAACACGGGCAGCCAACATGTAGTGTTCCAGCGCTGAAATTTTGTCTAATTTTCAAATCAACCAGAAAGACCCAAATGATTTTTTCTCACATCAAAGGATATAGCCCGATTATGACATTCGGTAAAAACAATTTTAATCTTGAACCCTGCGAATGAATTGGATCTTAAACCAAAACTAAAACCTAAAACCTGACCATGTCTGGCAGAATTTTTTCCAGAAATCTTCAGCCACTAAAAATGTACACCCACCAAACCAAGAAGAGCAAGAACTGCTCTGGCATGGTTTCCCCCGACCTATTCTTACAGCAGAGTAACGCAAAATTCACCCAAAGTAGGCAGATGCATCTTCCACACTGCATAATGTTAACCCGATGTAGAATAATTGCAACCTAATATTACATTGTAATAATGTAGTGATTATGGAATAATAGAAATTTAATCATGTAGAATATAATTACATAATAGCACATAACATTGCTTTTTTATATAAATCGAAACAACGCTCTAAAATCTTGTGAAGAAATAACAACAATACTGTGATGGTGATGATGAATATAGCAAGTCTGTTTCATATGCCTCCTCCCCCTATCCTCCTCCCTAAGTGCCACTGGAAGGAAATCAGTCTTTCCACAAAGGAAGGGAAACATTTCTTTTTATGTAAAGAGTTAGAGCAGTGGTTCTCAACCTTCTGGCCCTTTAAATACAGTTCCTCGTGTTGTGACCCAACCATAAAATTATTTTCATTGCTACTTCATAACTGTAATGTTGCTACTGTTATGAATCGTAATGTAAATATCTGATATGCAGGAGGTCTTAGGCGACCCCTGTGAAAGGGTCGTTCAACCGCCAAAGGGGTCGCGATCCACAGGTTGAGAACCGCTGAGCTAGAGAGACTCTGAGCACTATGTTAGCCCTGCCCTTTGGGCTATGGAGGCATCGTTGTGCATGTCCTTGGTCAGAAACTAAGAATAGAGCCCCAGGCAGCCAGCTATAACTCATACATGAGCATTGAATACTTCTAGAAGATGATTCTTTTGCTATGGCCCCTCTCAAAACTATTGAGAAGTTGTCTCCCAGAACCATTTGTTCCTTCTTCATAGTAATGGATTTGTTAAACATTTTTACATGTTTTAAAACATTTCCCAGCCTCCCTTGCAGCCATGTGTAAGTTCTGGACATGAGTGGAAGTGTTGTGTCCAACTTCCAGGTCTTGTCTTCTTGATCCCTTCTTCTTCCCACCAACTGAGAGAGAACAGAAACATCAGCCCTGGAGGCAAGTGGAAGCCCCTTGTTGAGGATGGCAGACCAGTCCTTCCAGCTGAGAATTACCTAACCTCTGGACTGTAAATTGGGAGAGAAATTCACTTCTACCTTTTTTAAGCTGTTTGTGAAGGGGGTGGGAGTGTCTCTATATGACTACTTGCCTATACTCTGATTCATTCCCTGCCCTTCAGAGCAGGACCTCATAACACAGAGCCTGGCCACAAAAATCCTCCAGGTGAGGGACAGCTCTTGAAGTAACCTGGTATGGAATAGAATGCCATGCCTTTTGTTAATTTGTTTCCTCTTCATTATGTAAAGAAGGGGGAAGTCTCTTAAAACTTGAATGAAGAAGCTGCTGCTTCTTCTAACAGTTATTTTATTGTTTTTTCAGCAATGGAGACGTGCAAAAGATAGATTTTTAAATTGAATGGACCCCAAATTGCCTCCTTCATACAGCCATGCATACTTCCCTGGCCCAGAAGCCGGGCATCCTGCAGGCTCCATTTCACTACTTTTAGACTTTTTAAATCTTTCCAGAAGCAAAGAGCATTATTGCAGTTCCCTTTTATACTTCTTTGCAGAGCCTCAGTAGAGGGCAATACATACTTAATGCCCGGGCTCGGCTTAGTGACTGAGCCCTGCTGGCTAAGTCCGACATTCTCTTGCTATTGCTTATAATTATGTTGGTGTATTATATTTGTAGACTCACTTCTTGCCCTGATAAACTCACTGATTTTTATCTTTTGTACCATATTTTTATGAGTCGCCTCAAATCCCCCCCTTTTTTTTTAACAAGAATAGATATAAATTAATGAGTGTAGTACTTGATAGTTCATAGAACACCTGCATCTCACTTGATCCTGGAAACAGTCTTGTGGGGGGAGAATGATTCCCTGGTGATAGAGGAGGATGCTGAGGCAGCTTATCTGAGGTCACACGGTGAGTGAGTGCCAGGGAGGTAGCAAACTGTCGCTGGCTGTCTCTGGGAAGGGGCTGGTGTAGAACCACGTGTTCTAAGCTCTTTACAAGTTTTAGATTAAATTGGCTGTGTCTTAAAGAAAAAAGACTGTTAGGAAGTATTTGGAGATATTAACACCTATTTCAGTTTTTGTGAAAAATACACAAAGTGTGACTTTTTCAGGAAATGTCAAGTTTTAAAAGAATTAGAACAAATCTCTATCTGGTAAGGGTCAAAATGTACTACATCAATTGTTTTCAGAAAACAAACCGTAACTGATGGTTTGGTGTTGTCCAAATACAAAAAAATTGTAAACTGATTAAACTTACTTTAATGGGTATTAACCTGCAATTTGTCTCAAATCCAGGTGTACTCTGGATTCATTATCTTGCCCTGTCTGCCTGGGAACTGTGAGTTGCTGAGCACAGGTCTGGCAGGTGGGGAAAGGAATTAGGAAGGGAACTGTGGAGCCAGGAAACCCAATCCTGTGTATCTATAGGATCTGGTTTGTTGCTAACTCAAGAAGGAACAAAATACAGACAGTGTCTTAGCCCACAGAGAGAGAGGCATGCAGAGGGGAAGAATCTCCAAGTCTGGCTGGGCTTGGAATCTCCCGGAGCCACAGAGCAAAGCATTTCCACTGTTCCTTCTTTATTATGGCCCAGGGTCCCTATGGGCCTAAGGGTGCCCTTTGGCAAGAGCCCCCCAAATATGCCAGAGGATTTTGCCTGCCTCCCTGTATCACAAGAGAAAGGGGACCCATTAGTCCAGAGGTGCTGCTGCAAATGGCCCAGGCCTCTGCGGGAAATTGGGAGTTGCCACACCTTCCCAAATCCCTTCGCCTACATAAAAGCCATCATTGTAGACAAGGCATTGATGGAAAAATAGGCGCCAGCCAGGTATGCATCTCCTGCATCAGCAGCATAGTCCCTTCCTTCCAGAACTGGGGGAAAGGAGATCTGGTGGGAAAATTTCCACTTAAGATGTAAGATATGAGAAAGATTAATACCTTGATTTCATTTACAAGGTTGAAAATAGTATTTACCATTTTATAGTCTGACTAGAGGCCCAGTGCATGAAATTCGTGAACCGGGGGCGGGGGGGGAGGGTGCGAGGAGGGCTCAGCCTGGCCTGCACCCTCTCCAATCCAGGACCCCTCAGGGGATGTCTGACTGCCTCTTGCAATCCGGGACCACTGGCTCCTAACCGCTCGCCTGCCTGCCTGCCTGATCGCCCCTAACCACCTTTGCCTGCCTGCCTGATTGCCCCTAACTGTTCCCCTGCTGGCCTGATTGCCCCTAACTGCCTCTGCCTCACCCCACACCTGGGACCCAGGATTCCATCCTCCAGCCGGTCGCAGGCACCCGGGACCCAGTCTTCCCTTCCTCTGGCTGGCCGGAGGCACCCAGGATCCGGGCTGGCTTCGCCCAGGCAGCTGCAGCTGCAGGGGACCATGGGTGGGCGGCTTCACCCAGGCCGCAGCCACAGGCACCCAGGACCGCAAGGCATGCGGCTTGTCCCTCTCCCGAGCCGCAGCCTGGCTCATCCCCATTCCTCTCTTGTGAGCTCATTTGTGCCTGGCTGGTCCCCATTCCTTTCTCCCCAATGTTGAGTGTCTGAGCTGTTACATTGTGAGGGCATGACGACCATTTGCATATTAGCTCTTTATTGTATAGGATTTTTATTTAAACCAGCGGTTCTCAACCTGTGGGTCGCGACCCCTTTGGGGGTCAAATGACCCTTTCACAGGGGTCGCCTAAGACCATCGGAAAACACATATATAATTACATATTGTTTTTGTGATTAATCACTATGCTTTAATTATGTTCAGTTTGTAACAATGAAAATACATCCTGCATATCAGATATTCACATTATGATTCATAACAGTAGCAAAATTACAGTTATGAAGTAGCAACGAAAATAATTTTATGGTTGGGGCTCACCACAACATGAGGAACTGTATTAAAGGGTCGTGGCATTAGGAAGGTTGAGAACCACTGATTTAAACCATTGCGCACTGAAACCCCAAAGTCTAAAAGCTCAGATACCACCCTGGCCGGTGTGGCTCAGTTGGTTGGAGCGTCATCCTCTGCACCAAGAGGTGGCGGGTGTGATTCCTGGACTCTCCCTCCCTCTCTCTCTCCCACCCCCACCTCCTTCCTCTCTCTAAAAATCAATTACTAAAAAATATTAGAAGAAAGAAGTTCACATGCCCCCGCAGCCTTGCAGCTGAGTTAAAGGACGTCACCGTGCTATGCAGAGTAGCTGCCCCACAGCAGGTTTGTTAAGGAGACAGATCTGGTGCAGCAGCATCAGAGCATTTCCACGTCAGGTGTGTGAGTGCTTTGGAAGCCTCCGAGGAGAATCCCTGACACGCCTGGCAAGCCCAGAACCTGGTCTCTCCTTCTTCCTCGCTGCTTCACATCGCACTGACGTGGTGCACAGGGGGAGGCCCGGAAAGAAGGAAACAAACCCACTGCTTGAGAATTTAGACTGCAGAGCTCACTCGCTCAAGTCATAATCCACAAAAGCCAGCAAAATCACACACAGGTTCGCATATTTCCAAGAGCCACCCTTGGGCTTTTTCAAAGGACAGGAGTATGCATCTAGGCTTTGCAATGTACCATTTGGTTAGAAACATTTAATCACATCTCCCCAAACTGTTGTGCTTAGAAGTTACACACCAATGGATTTTTTACTTCAAAGCCAAGCAACCTGAAAGATTTCCAAGCATGTCACGCATCACATTTAGCTGCCTTTGCTATGAAGGGCTTCCAGCCAAACGGCTCACACTCGTAGCCTAGAGAAGCGGAGGCAGAGAAAATTTTCAGCAAATAGTAAGCTCCTGAAATACATTGTATTATGCTGGTTCTGAATAAACTACACCAGTTTCCTCATTTAGATGATCAGAGCTGTTCATCTAAATGGATCTTAAAGATATATCAGCTCTACTCTGTGCATCAGAATGCAATAATTCATTACTTAACATCTAGCCCTTCTCCTGCAGCTTTTTCTTGCTCCCCTCCCCCCACCATGATTTCTGCCTCGTCTCTGTCTTGCCTATAGACACCACCTGAAGGGCTCACTGTGAAGGTTACCTGTGTGCTTGTCCTGTTGGTGTCACTGGATGGTAAGCAAAGGCCCAGTGTGGAAGTTGTCCTGTTCACATATCCTCTCAGAATGCCTTGCTTTGAGTCACTTCTAAATATTTGTCGGCTCCCATTGATTTCCTAAACAGCCTAATCACCCTCTGGCTTCATCTCTGTGAGGTCCCAACCAAAAGTGTGCACACACATTTTAGTTTTGTTGGGGTTCTTCTTATACCCTATGTTTATATTTCAATATTTAGGATATACAGTATAAGGGAATTTGGGGGGATGGGGCCAGCTGCAGGCAGCTGGGGAAGATGGCCCTGATTGCAGGCCAGGCCTAGGGACCGTACCTGAGCACGAATTTCATGCACCAGGCCTCTAGTACAGTATAAGAGAATTTGGACTAGTAGGTTTGCTTTGTAACCTATTAGATAAGCTTTGTGAGTTACATTTAACCTTCAGATCATGCATGCATCCTAGTCATTTTTCCTTTGTTCATTAGCAATAATTACAAGTTCTTAAAGAAACATTAAAAGTCAGACGTATAATTAAATGTCTTTCCCTCCTGCTTCCTCACATGAACAGTGATAGAGTTAACACTACAGAGACATCCATAGCCTCAGACTTCAGTCATGCGCGTCCTTTAGGTTCCTGGGCCTTTCATGCTTTCATTTCTGCCTGAAATCCTTTGTGGAACAAACTAGGGCATCAAGAAATGAAAGGATTATTTAAAAAAAGAAAGAAATATGTCTTCATTAGAACTTTCTTATCAGTCGAGAAGTAGGCATTTAATTACTTAATATGCAACAGGCTGGATGCTAAGGATACAAATGAATAAAACTATATGAATATTCCTATCTGGATATTCCAGCTTTTCTTGACCTTTATGACATCTTTGTTGATCATATATCTGTACACTAGTGTCTTTCATCCTAGATGTGTATTCATTGAAAAATGCGTACATGTAGGCAAACTGAAATCAGGGAAGAATATTTTCATAAATTATTTTCAATCTGTTAAAATATTTTGAGCCTCTGCACATAGATTGTGTTTACATAAACAAGCCTTTTATCGGAAGAAACTAGCCAAAACATATGCTTGTGAATCACAATATTTTGACCCAAGAAAAAATGTTTCTACCCTTTTCCATCTTCAATTTTTTTGCCATATCGGAGTTTTCCAAATGAAGTGTCTCAGATAGGTTGTCTCCAAGTCAGTTCACCTCTACGAGGCCTCGGTTAGTCACCAGTGGACGGTGACTTACTTACCTTTAGCCTTCCACACACAACAGATATGTTCCTTTGAGGTTGGATGTTTATGAATTTGGTAGAGATCCTTTTGAAAAGTTAAAAGTTCTTTTGAAATATGAATATATCTCCTCAATTATAGTAACTGCTATGTAACTAGGGACAGTTACTGCTTAAAGCAACCTGTACCTGCTTAAATCAACCTGTATCTCAAGATAAACAATTAGCACGGGGAGGTGGTCAAAGCTGCACTATACTTTTGAAAGCATGACCCAATGTCATGCATAGAAACAAACTTTCCAAGACCTGTGCCAGATGTTACAGCTAACCCATCTGAGCACATGAAAAATACTAGCCCTTAGATTGGTATCATTTTCTTCATTATTATGTCAGTATTTATTTCTGTGGAAATCGTAAGTTCCTAGAGAAAGTACAGCCTTGAAATAGAATCATCTTCAGGTCAACTTACTAGACCAAGGGAAGCAGGTGTTTGTGGGAATCCTTAATTGCTGAAAAGCTATATTCCAGGGGTCCTCAAACTTTTTAAACAGGAGGCCAGTTCACTGTCCCTCAGACCGTTGGAGGGCCGGACTATAGTTTAAAAAAAAACTATGAACAAATTCCTATGCACACTGCACATATCTTATTTTGAAGTAAAAAAAACAAAACGGGAACAAATACAATATTTGTATTTGCATGTGGCCCGTGGGCCGTAGTTTGAGGACCCCTGCTATATTCGATTGAAAGATAACATTTCGGAGCTCTGGCAAAACCAAAACAAAGCCAAAAAACAAGCCTGCCATCATTATGTGATTTTTTTTTTCAATTATGCTTTTATTTATGCATCTACATGTTTTTATTGCTACCTAAATAAGAAAATCTTCATACATTTAGGTTTGGATTCTAGAAATGCTCCACTGAGATTCCTGGTCCCGATTTTGTGATGGCTGTAATTTGTGAAATCTAGGAGGGGCCGAATGGTTATATTGGGCTTCAGTCTGAAGACCTGTTTTAATAGGAATTTTATATGCAAGGCTAAATGCTGATCAACAGAGCATAATATTGTATCTTGAAATGTGCTCGTGAAAACAAAATTAATTTTTTTTCTTCTTTCTTTCCTTCTCCCAAACCATCTTCTGCCGTAGCGACTGCATTTGCCTCCAGACTTGTCAGACACAGTGAGCCGCTCAAGCAAACCGGATCTGGCAGACTCCACCAAGCTGCAGGGCCCAGGCTGTGGCACGATGGCCGGAGGCAAGAAGCACCTGGACTTCTAGATGCCTCCCTAGTTGTTGCACGCAGAATTATGACACTCTAATTATGAGTGCTAAGAGCTTATGTAAATATTTTTCTTAACGATCTGACCCTCCAATTCTTGAAAAACACAGGATTGCAAAATGATGCCCCCAGTCTTCATTTTTTTAAACCAAATTTTTGTACAGAAATAATACAGAAGAAATACTTTCATTTTAAAAATGTGTTTTATGCTACCTCTAAGGAAAATAGGCACTTTTATTTTTAAATAAAATGTCAAAAGTTCAAGATGCCACACAGTGGTCATGGCTGTATATTTATTAAGGCACTTAGCTCATGGTAAAGTGCGAGTCACAGGGGGGTAGTGTATAAAGCATTCTGAAATTCAAAATTGTGTATGAAAAACATATTTTCTCTTTCTTAAAAAGTCACTTGCCACCCAAAATGCTAAGCTTTATAAAACATTGAAAAATGTGTTTGCTAATATATGAAGACCAATAATAAAATGAATTTGCATTTATGCATCCTATGATTAAATTGATGAAGACAAAATAATATTTTGGGATTAAGCTCCATTAAAGGTAATTAGTCTGCTGTAGTAGTTAATGAATATAAAGGACTTGAGTGCTAGAAAGCATAGAGAAAGAAGTTGATGGTCTTCTATTTAGTAATCTTAAACAATTGAAGTCAGCACTACGAAATTATGTCAACACACATAATTTGGGATTGAAATTCAAACTGACAGCTACATTCATGCTAGAAAACTGGGGAAAACATGTATGGAAGCTTGGTGAGGGATTTTTACAGAACATAGGGCTGAGACAAAGCAGAAAACGAGCTAACTCAGCCTGCATTAGGTAAACTCTTTGTTAATTATGAACATTGAGCACTTACATTTATAACCATATAGACATGTATTTGGGGTTTATAGCATACTGAACCAGTTTTCATATGAAACACTAGGATTTTGAATCATAATTCTACACTCTCACAGCTTTTGATAAATAGTAGACCAAAAAAAATTGTTAAGTAATTTGCATATGTAAGTAAAAAGTTTCAATTTTTTAAAGCTATTTAAAGCTGTTACAACCTAAATTTCCAAAATACATTTTCAAATATGTTAGAGTATTTTGAAGCAGTTTTATAACTAGCATTTTAAGTAGTTTGCTTTTAACATACCACAAATTACACTTTATTTGTTCTTGACAACATTGTAGAAAACAAAGACTAGGTTTTTAAACTGTCTAACCAATCTGATGAATGTCAGTCACTTAAAAAAAAAACCCACTGTAGCATAAACACACACTGTATACAGCTTTTATTCAGAATTAGAATAATTGAATCAATGACAGTGATTCGCCAGGATGTCAAATCTCTCCATCAGATCCTGTCACTACCAGTTTATTTTTTGTGATCAAAATCAAAAAGACAACTATTTTGTCACCCACTATTTCATTAGTACTAAAAATCAGATTTCTTTTTTCCTTTTTTTTTTTTAGAATGTCTGGTTTATTTTTTTTTCACTTCTTTTAATTCAAGAGACACAAATTCTTTCCCATTTTCATTTCAAAATAAAGTTTCAGAATTGATCTGTCAGTTAAAATTAGAGGGCTTTTTATATTAAGCAAAGGTGCTTTTAAAATTTAAAGCAACTTCAGAAACTCAATTTAGTCCATAGATAATAAAGCATGTGCAGTTACTCCCCAAAAGCTTTGCTATATCCTTTGAAAGCATTATGAACAATATGAATAAATTCAAATGACTATTTTAGTCTGGTTATTATTTTAATAACTCTAACCTTTTTCTTACCGTGTTGTGACTCATTTATGCAAACACACAACGGAACAATTACATAGCATTGGACTCTGAAAAAAAAAAATGTGAGGTCATCAGATATGTAAATTGCTTGTCAAAAATACTTAATAGGTCATTGATTTACTACCCTGGCTACCATGTCTATAAAATTAGCAGCCAATTACTAGTTAATGTATGCTTTGCAAACAGATAAATGCTATAAAAATTGAGCATATTTGATCCCAACTTATTTTAAATATAAAAGAAACTTTTCAAACTCAGTAAAAGTGAATTTTGAACAATAGTACTTGGGCCTTCCAAAAATTAGATGCAAGTGTTTGGTTGTTCTGATTCACTAGACAGGCTTTATAAAAATTAGCTACTGAAGAGGGATGTATATTTTTGTTTTCCTCTGATAAAAATGTATTTTCCTTCTGGAAGCATTATCCAATTAGCCATATGTTAATAATTTACTACATAAAAATATCACTGATGCTACCATAGGTATGTGGACCATTTTTGATACATTATGAAATATACATTCTATAAACAGATTTTTTCAGTTATCAACTTGTCTCAAATACTTATGTAACAATGGCAAGCAGAGTTTTTTTTAAATGTTTCTAAAACTTCAAAACCCTCTCTGGTATTCATTTCTTACGCTAGATTTGCCTTTTTTTTTTGGTGAGGTAAATATTTTGACCACTGCAGTCTGCTCAGATCCTGGGGTTCTAAGACCTTAGGAATTACTTTCTGGTAACCACCAATTTCCACTTTTCTCTTTCTCTCTTCCATTTATTCTTTATTTGTACCTCCGGGATCTGCGATTACTAACACTACACAAAATAAAACTACTTCAAAAGAAGCAACACTTGGCAATCGATTCCCTGTCTTTCTTTTAATTTTAAAGAATCAGACACAGGCATCCTCATACAAAAGGAAAATGGGGGTGGGGTGGCCCCTATTCATTTGTTTAAGTCCATTATGAATGTCATTTCTAAAACATCATGTTAATGCCTTCCATAGATAGTCACCATCAACACCATCAAATTTAAGCAAGACTAACTTTAAATACTTACACTCTGAACTTTAAAACTGAGCAGAAGTGATGAAAAAAAAAAAACAGGTGAGGTTTATTCTGGAGAAACAAACAAAGGAAGAATTTGTGTTTGGTTTTGGTGAGCCAGACATTCAAAGAAGAGCCTTCTTTTTATAATCTTGTTAATGTGAAGGCCTAGGGAAAACCAAGAAGCAGAATATAGACACCACCCTAAGATGACAAAAATTCACAAAAAAAAAAAAAATGCTGAACCTTAACAAATACTGTATCTCAGGAAACTGGTTATGATTTTTTTTTTTTTTAAAGCAGGAGGAGATGAGTATGTGAGCCGTATCAAGAAAAGTCAGTGGGTCACCACGTAAGAGTCAGGAGGTACAGCTTTGGAGGGAAAATATTCTGGAAATTTCTTGTAGTAAAAAAGAATTTTTTTACTCAGTAACCTGAATGTTTCTTACTCAAACATTCACCTCTGACTCTGTTCACCTGGTCTTCCTAAGCCAGCCAAGTTTGAAGGAAAAGTATAAGTTGTTAGTCGTGTGGTTCTACTGAGGACACCCCCAAATACCAAGCCACCGTCCTGAAAGATGGTGTCAAAGCTTCCCTGCGGAGTTCCCACCAATACATACATACATACATACATACATACATACGCCTAACTGTAAATAAACAGTTTCAACAATAAGTCGAAGGCAGCCTCCTGGGCATTGCTTCCACACAGTGCTGGCCATGCTGTCCCCGGGAAGGTGCCCAGAGCTGCATTCAGGGTACCGCTCATCTCCCCAGGGTGAGAGCAGAAGGCATGGCAGCCTTGCATCCTGGTGGATCAGAGGGCTTCTGCAGCTGAGCAGCCGCTTCTTCCAACTCGGCCAGGCCGTGCCACTGTGCCCTGGAAATCTAGTCCCTCAGAGGTCACGGGCCCAAGTGCACACGCACCGACTCTCCACTCCCCCAGCACTCCCCTTCTCCCATTCCCAGCTCCTGCACCCAAGGGCCACCAGTTCTAAGTCTATACACAACAGAGCCATGGGCCAGAACTGGTTGCCTAACCCTGGCCCAAATCACAGCCAGTTGGAAACGGTCCCCCTTCTTCCAGGGAAGAAGCCAGGCAGCAGCTGCAGCACACACCACACGTAGCCCTTCCGACAGTTCCCTGGATACATGTCCCTCTGGGAATGTAGGCTGTGAAATGTCAGGAGGTAAAAACACCTGCATGGGCAACTGTACCAACAGTGCATATGTCTGCACATGCCACTGCGGAAGTGTGCAAGCATGCAGTGCAGACTGACATTGAATCAAACTACACACACACATGAAAAAGCTACAATCAACCTAGAAAGGTGTCTCTAAATGCACAGCAACTCTGGTGGAATAAACGCATTAACACATAGCATGCCAGAGAGATGAATCACAATGATCTGTTCACAAGTGACTCCTTAACGAGAAAATAGGAGATGTGGAGGTAGAAGGTTGTTTTTTTAAAGCCTCCAATTAATTTCTATATTTCTGATCATTTGCTTTTGGGGGTTCAAAACATAACAAATAAAAAGCACAGTACAATTCAGTGGAAGTGGGTCTTTGTCCCCAGAGGTTTCTGCCTGTGCAAGCATTTAATCTAGACTGCCGGGACCCCCAGCCTTTGATGGAAGTTTGCAGAAGGAAACATCTATATTGACTTATGTGTTGCACAGAACATACAGAAATAAAAGTCTCAGACAGGTTTTCAAAACAACAAAGGCTTATTTTCTTCCATCCTTTGCTTGGGCTCAAGCACTCCTGCCCTGCGTGCCGCCACTTTAAACATGATCAGATCTGTGCTTCATTGCAAATAACAACTGACCAACAATGGGCCCTGCTTCATAGATTTGGGAATGTTTGGCTTAAGCTGCCAATGACTGAAGGCCTTTAACTCCCACCGGCCAGTCACAGTCTGCTTTGTTGTTGTCTGTTGATGTGTCTGTGCTCATTATTCCTTGACATGCAACATCCCCCCTCCACCCTCCAACCATCCACAACCGCACAGAAAGGGAGATTCAAATGGGAACAGCTGTAGTGGTTCAATGGGGAATGATGCCTCTGTGCAAAGGGGAGGGAGAGAGAAAAGGGAGAAAGGCAACAGCTTTCACAGAGTCTTGTATAAGAAATCTACTTTTGAATATACTTCAGTGAAATCGCTGTTGAAATAGGCTGACAATGGAAATCTGCCCAGATTGAAAATGTCAGCCCTAATTCAAAAGACAATTCTTAGTTAATAGCTTGTTGCATTTTTAAAATTATTTCTAGACTTTGAGCTTTTGGATGAAATGGCTAGCTGGAAAATGTTTCCATTTAGTATGTGCGTTGTGGGCATAAATGGGCACAGATCTACATGCAGCTTCAAGTAGAATTTTTTTCTAACACATTTCTGATTTATGATATCTTTAAGAATTATTTCTTTAAGGATCATCGGGTTTTAAAATAGAGAATGTATGAAAGTAACCATTGGTTTAGAATGTTACTCCAACATGGGAACAAAATTTGTAACACCACACTGTAAGGTTAAAAAGAAAATAGTATAATAAAGGAAATACAAAGGCTTTGGCATGGTTTTTACAATCAACAATGGTTAATTTTGATATGTAGTTGTGAACAACTTCAAAACACTTAAGTTTAAAACTCTTGCAAGCACTTTTAATTGATTAGGAATGAATTCTAGATGCACAAAATGATTGGACTGTGAACAGTAATACAACTATATCTAAGAACAATAAACTTTTGTTGGCCAAAAAAGAAACGCGTGATTGCATGAAAATGTGTATAAAACATCTATAGAGTATTCTTGTCAAATATAAATGAAATTAACTTTATTATAGAAATCATTCTGAGGATTTCTAGGGAAGACAAATACTTACATTTTGACATAAAACAAATTGGATTATATCGAAGACACACTCTACCTTTTAGCTATCAACTTTTTTCTTCCTTGAATTTATATCTTACCCTTTTTTGCACATAAACTTCATCTGTTAACAACCTTTGGAAAACCAACAGATATTTCTTACATAAATCTAGTGCATGTTGTTCCAGGTTTAATTATATGCAAAGGAATGATTCAAACTTGGAACCTCAGTCCATAAACTATGAACAGATGGGTAGAAGTAGTCGATATATCTTGATAAAATTCTTAAATTCATGGCGAAGCTTGTTGATCATGGTTTCCTTTTTTTAAAAAACAAAAAACAACTTCATGACCAGCACAGATCAAATGTCCATCCAGTCTACGTTGTTCTTTTTTTCATTATTACAAATGCCCATTTACAAATAATACACCAAAATGAATAAAAGTTTGGATACCAAAATGAAGATTTGTTCCAACTGATCTCATGCCTTCTGTATACAAAGGTCCTTGTTCCAAGTCCGTCCTCCAGTGGTACAATACTGGACACAATCGCAGAACTTTGAAGTGCTACTAACAGCCATTTTCCTTTCCTTCCTGAACGCCCAACTGCCGTGTCCACATAGTCACTGACTGAATTAACACAATATATTTTTTCTTTCTCTTTTTTTTTACTGTAATCTTGGCCAATATTGAGACATATCAGGTTCACTTCCAGGAACTTGAACTGGAACTGATACACCAGGGGAAATGAGTCCTGGAAGTGGATGAAAAAAATAGCCATGTAGATATTCCCTTTGAGAGACAGGCAAGGAGTATGACTTCATAGGTTCAAACAATGAGCTCTAATGCATTCTCACATTTGTACTGTATTTTTATATATCTTCAAGTGTTACACACCAAAGTAGCAGCTTCAGAAGCCACATAACATTTTGACACACCCCTATTGAATCCCAAGTCCCCTACGCAAAAGGAAAGAAAAAGCGCCCCATTGGTTGGTATGTTTGGAACCTCATGAAAAACTATCTCCGGAAAACCAATGTGGTACTTCAGTTGCAATGAGAAGCACAGAGGAGCTAGCGGGAGAGAAATCTTCCAGGAAGCACTCACTGCGCAGCTCAGGGAGCCCTCACTGCTGAACTTTGGCTAATGATAGCTCCTCCGAAACCTTACATTCGCAGGCCTTGGCTTTACAGACAACCTCTGTGACCAAGCTCAGGAAGAACAACTTTGCTTTCTGTCTGTATGGTGTCAAGTTACTAACCAGGTTGGCTGAATTTCCCTTTTCAATCAGTTTTCCCCAGAAAAGCAAGCAATAAAGAGTTAAACACACCATCACACAAGGCCAGGAGGTAGGTTTTGTGTGTGTGTGTGTGTGTGTGTGCGTGTGTGTGTGTGTGTGTGTGTGTGTGTGTTTTCTTTAGGTCAACTTTGAGTGAAGGGAGATCACCTGGCAAAAAGAAACTCCTAAGGCCACCTCTGCGCAGCCTGCGGAGCAGCGGCTCACCTGTGGAAGTGGTGCCCGAGGTGCCCATTGGCTGACTGTTCATGTGTGTCTGCATATGTGGGGGGGTATAGGTATCATAACTCCGCCCATTCACCGAAGGGCTGGTAGGCAGCATGCAGGAGTACGAGGACGTCTGGCTGGGGACTGGGGGCTGAGAGGAGAAAGGCAAACCTGTGGTTACAGAGAAACACATCACACAGCCACATCCCCAAGCTCCCTCCTCCCCAGAAACTCTGCCAACAGCCCTGACCATTAAAGACGTCCTCATGTAAAGTACTGGAAAATTCCATGTGGAAACTCTTAAGATCAGGCCTCCAACTAGTCCTTCCATTGTCCACTGCTCAAGTAAAATTGCCTACACACCAAACTTCTGAAAGTACTACAACCCAGCTGGCATGGCTCAGTGGTTGAGTGTCAGCCTATGAACCAGAAGGTCATAGTTCAATTCCAGGTAGGGGCATATGCCCAGGTTGCAGGCTGGATCCCCATTATGGGGCATGCAGGAAGCAGCCGATCAATGATTCTCTCTCATCATTGATGTTTCTGCCTCTCTCTCCCTCTCCCTTCATCTCTGAGATCAATAACAATATTTTTAAATAAATAAGTGTACTACAAATTTAGACAACTGCCCAGGTAGGACTTTTGTCCATTTTTATCTTGGATCTCTGCTGACATCTTTAGAGAAGCTATGGCATGAAGACTTTCATTAAAACACATCCTTTCTTCTGTAAATCCAATCTATTTGAGAACCCAGTGACCCCCAAATCCCATATCTCAAGCTTTGGGGCAGAGAGCAGTGGAAGGAGCTCTCTATAAAGTTGGGTTTGGGGACTTTGGGAGCCTTTCATGGTTGGACTCATGGGATTAAAGATTCTTTGAAGAGGCAGATCAGTAATGATCTCATATGAAAGTGGTCAGAAGTATCAGTAAATACCTAGCCCCATCCTAAGAATTAGCTGAAACTTCCTTATAGACCCACAAACCCAGACTGGGTTTTGTCCTTAAAATTGTGTTGCTACCCTCTAAATGTGTACAACGGTGATATAGAAGAGATGAGCCTTTCTCCTAACTAAATGAGAAATACACAGAACTGGGGCAAAACTCCTCATGAACTCTCACCGACAGAAAACTTGGGATGAATTAATAGAAGCATGACGTCAGAAACAAGGGAGAAGATGATAGTACTACTCTACTCTGCGAACTATAGAAATGTTTAACATCCCAACATCCACAGTCTCAGAGAGCATGACACATTAAAGAAGATTCAGAGGAGGACACCCAATCTTTTTGTAAAATGGTGGAAGATTTTGGTCAACATGATGAAGTGATGGACAGACAGACTAGCTCCCCCCATACACCAGCAACCCCTGCCCCTGCTCCAAAATCCAAAGAGTAGTTTTCTCTGAACAGAATCATCAATATTTTTATTTTCTTTAGGCTTTATGAATGCATGTAT
Source organism: Myotis lucifugus (assembly GCF_000147115.1). Lineage (NCBI taxonomy): Eukaryota > Metazoa > Chordata > Mammalia > Chiroptera > Vespertilionidae > Myotis > Myotis lucifugus. Next base: position 3,656,039 of record NW_005871140.1, read on the forward strand.
ATTTTGGGTTGTATAGGTTGTGTAATTTTTTTAAAGTCAGTGAAATCAATTGACCCATGCCAGTTTATATGTGGAAACAACCCTAATAGAATAGCAGCATCTGCTTGTTTCTATCATTTTCCCATGTACACATTTGGTTATCTTCACAGAAACCTAGATGTTGCTATAATTTACAAAACTGAGCAAGCTACTCGGTGGCCTTACTAATGTCAGAGGATGACTGCTAACAGCAGGTTCAAAGAGGCAAGCAGGCCTTGAGGGCCCTGCCAGAATTTCAGCTTGCATTTGTTTCTAATTCCCAAAATCACTTCCTCCAGGCAACCAGACTTCTGGAAAATTCCAAGGCAGTTGTAGTAACACCAGCTAATGGGCTGTTAATCCCTTAATTTACAATAATTGCACTATGGCCAATAATATCCAGGTGCAATAAAAATAAACATGGAAATAATTCTTCTGAAGTTGCTTATCTAGCTGTTCCTGTATTAGTCTGAAGACTGTGAAACATTTATTTTGCTGTTATTTGGATTAGAAACCCAGCAAAAGATATTCAGTGGAGAATAAACACTCTGTAACCACAGAACTGTTTCCAGAAGGGGCTCATGCTGGTCAATCTCACACCATTGGCATCTGTAATTGTTGCACAGACAGGAGTCCTAGGAAAGTCACTGCAGAAGGCCCACCAGAAGACCAGTTTTTCCCCCATCCAGAATCCAATCAGCTGCAAAGTTCTAGTACATCCCACCTGCACTGTACAATTCCATCATAAAGGCTTAACCTGCTACAGCAGTGATGGCGAACCTTTTGAGCTCGGCGTGTCAGCATTTTGAAAAACCCTAACTTAACTCTGGTGCCGTGTCACATATAGAAATTTTTTGATATTTGCAACCATAGTAAAACAAAGATGTATATTTTTGATATTTATTTTATATATTTAAATGCCATTTAACAAAGAAAAATCAACCAAAAAAATGAGTTCGCGTGTCACCTCTGACACGCGTGTCATAGGTTTGCCATCACTGTGCTACAGGGTTTAGCATGTGTAGGGGCTGATAAATATTTGGGACAGAATTGAGAGTAGGTAGGGACAGGTTGTTATACCAAGTAAATAGCATCAACCCAGGCAGCTCGGAGTGCCACAAACTCATCACATAATTCTTGGCAAAGACACACTAAATTTCTAGCCAATACCTTCTATGTCTTTTCTTTATTGTAAGATGTACAAAGAAAACTACTTGTTTCTCTATATTAAGCATATACCACTATGCAAATATGAATCCCATTTCTGACCCATTTTATCTTCCTCACTAGTTTATCACATATAATGCCCAAAATGCATACACAGATTATATATCCTATATAATAAAACCCTAATATGCAAATCAACCGGACAATGGAACAACTGGTTGCTATGACACACACTGACCACCAGGGGGCAGACGCTCAATGTAGAAGCTGCCCTCTGGTGGTCAGTGAGCGCCCACAGTGGGAGCGCGGCTCATGGCTGGTGAGCGCCGCAGCAGTGGTGGGAGCCTCTCCTGCCTCCGTGGCAGGCGGCCATCCCCCGATGTGGGGAGCGGGCCTAAGCCAGCAGTCGGACATCCCCCAAGGGGTCCTGGACTGCGAGAGGGCGCAGGCCGGGCTGAAGGACACCACACACACACACACACACACACACACACACACACACACACACATACAGTGCACGAATGTCATGCACCGGGCCTCTAGTCTATTATATGAACACATTAATATAAACCCCAATTTTATTTCTAACCTCTTACTATCTGATAATGTGCCAGCATTATTTCCATTTTCCAGGACAAGTTTCACTAACATCCAAAACATGCCTCCTTCCCACCCACCATTATCAAGTTAACATTCTCTGTGAGCAATAAGCAGATAAACTTGACTGAACATCGGGTTTTTATATTTTTAAGGGCATGAATCAATCAATCAACTAAAAACTGGGTTGACTGTTTTCATCTCAGACTAGACTGGGCAAGCCAATTACTGCAGTGAGAAAGGCTCCCAAGGGGGCGTACAAGGCCAATGAAGTCTGCAGGCCCTGACCCACTCCCCACCTCCGCTAAGCAGGCAGCTACAGGCCTCACTTACTTGCATAGGCAGGTTATTGGCCATGGTGAAGCTGGGCATGGGTGGCAGAGCGCTATACGTATTGGTGAGGGCTGTGTCTGTTCGGCCCAACATGGAGCCCGATGTGAAGGAGGAAACTGCAGGGAAAGAGACACAACCAACAGTCATGTTGAGAGTCAGAGCCCAGGGCAAGGGGGTTTAAACAGATTTCTTAGTAGTATTAACACTTCACATTACCAGGCGTGGTGGGTTGTGGGATTGGTTGGTAGACACTGGTGCTGAAACTACTGCTGATAGGAATATGACTAGGTGTGTTGCTGGCCTGTCTTCTCTGATTCCTCAGTTTTTCTTCTCTTCTCCATTTGGCCCTTCGATTAGAAAACCATACCTGAAATCAGACAGAACAGGTTAGCCCTGCACCCACCTCCGGCATTTCCGCTGTGCCCCTCCCCCCAATGGTGGCAAAGTATTCAGCACACTGAATCTGTTACTATTTATATAAGTGAATGAAGTTCCTTAGAAGCACTTTTGTCTCTAGAAAAGGCAAAAGGTTTGAATCACAAAGCATGAAACCACAGGGAAGCTGGGTACCTGTATTCTTGCTTCAGGTAGATCTATTTTGGCTGCTAGTCTTTCTCTGGCAAACACATCTGGATAATGGGTCCTCTCAAACTCTGAAAGAGTAAGTTTTCTTTGTTGTGCCAGAAACATGTCAACCACATCCTGAATCCAACTGGCTCCCACTTCCAACCAATTCCTTTTAAAATGCTACTACTGTTGGAGGAACTATCCCACCAGAACCAAGTTACATTTTCTTTGGAATAACATTCATTCAAGGACTCTTCTGTGGGCTGAATTAGCCAAATCATCTTTTTTTTCAGTATGAGAAGTCAGACTTTTACTCTTTGAATTACTGGTACATGAAAAGAAGGAAGAAACACACACACACACACACACACACACACACACACACTGAAAAGATGCCCAGAAAAAAAAAAAAGAGAGAGAGACAAAAAGGAAAAGGGAATCTTTTCAGTCCTCTATGCAAAGGGCCCTGGCTAAATTTAGCTCTTTGTACTGAAGATGTGACATTTACTTTGATTTACTGCTTCTCTACTTTGAAAAACTCCATCACCTTTCTCCAGGGCCTCAATTTGCTCTTGGGTAAAGGATGTTCTATTTCTTTGTAGCTTCCGCTTCAGCTGAAGTCGCATTTGGGCTTCATCTGAATCTTCTCCATTGGAACTGATGGAGTTGGTATTCTCTCCCCCTCCTTCCTGTTGCTGGCAGCCATCTGGAACAAAAAGAATAGGACAGTATGAGAAATTTGGAATAACTCGGGGCTCCAAAGAGGGTCTGGTATAGCCACAAACTCCAAGAGCTGTATATTTAGACAGTCTTATGAAAACATTCCCAAGGGATGTTTCTTTTTAATAAAAGGCGTTTTGGACATACAATACCTGACCTTTTTTTTCTTTCTGTTTTTATCAAGATGAACCCGACCATACAATATAGATACTTAAAGAGTAACATTTCTTCGAATGACAAAATAAGTGCTAAAGTTTCAGATTAAAATTATCTTTCATAACTAAACTTGACTCCCCAAATGCCTTACCCAGTTACCTTTCCCTACAGAATTTACTTACCTATGGCTGTGTTGGGAAAATAGAAGAGTGATGCTCAAGATTTCAGCTGATCTATAATCAGTAATTCCTATCTAATCAATTAGATGTTGATAGGTTTGTAGAAAATGCTATTAAGAAACCAAACCAAGCTTGTAATCTTTTTAAAAAAATATTTATCTAGTTTTTATTTTAATTCTGCACAGTCAATTTCATTTTAAAGGTTGTGAATTTAGAAGTACTCGCATTGTTCTGCAGTTTTATTCAACTATTGTATGAGTGCGCTTTGCCTTGACACCTATTACAAGCACAGCTGTAATTATATCATCACCAAGAACAGGCTATAATTGCTGAAAATCGAATTTTATATTTAGATAAAAGGACTGTCCATTCTTTGTAATGTGTTGCACCAGAGAAAAGTAAGATTTCTTTTAAATTTTTAACGTGTAATTTTAAAAAAAGAAACAGAGAGTTCACTAACTAGCTAAGTATTCTAGGCTGCAGCTGAGTCCTTGGCATATCATTTAAGTGGTACATTTTTAATTAGGGCATTTCCACCACTTTTAATGTAATTTCTATCATTAAACAGGGGAAAGTTTTATTGTTTTCCCTTGTTGCTTGGAGGGCAAGATGTGCACTTGAGCTAGCTGTCTCTTGTCTTGCGCCTTGCCCAGGAGGCCACAGCCCGTCTGTAGGGAAGCACTCATCCCTGACGGGGCCTGCAAGCTGGGTCCTGGGTCTTGGGTCCTGAGGCCCCCAAGGGATACCAACAGGGGCTGACCTAGAAACTTGGCCAGTGGGGGGAGGGGCTTCTAGGGGGCCCTGGTGGGAATCGACTTGGCCAGGAATATCATTTATAATCAGGAGACAATAGGCATCGCCTTCAAAGAGTTCAGGGAATTGTGACAGGATCTAGTGGGATCTTTTCAGGAACTTTGAAATGTTTTAAAACCCCAACTTTCTCCCCCATTTAAACAGGCGGATTCATCGGCACTGGCCACCATATGGGCCCTTGGAGATCTATTGAGATGACCACCAACACTTGAATAGCGAGGGGCTGCTTTTCAGCGCCGCACAATGCCCTGCGAGTAAGGGAAACTATTAAACTCCTGGGGCAGGAGCGCTGGCAAACTTTCGTGGGCAGAATTTTGAGGCCACAATGAGCGCGGACAACAAAAGGATTCTCTTGAGGCGTGCAGCGGGCCACATTGTGTTACAAGAAGCCCAGTCAACAGACTTTTCAGTGAAGTGTGTTAACCCCTCTGCTCCGCTATCATTAATCACTGTCCGGAGAGCGGGCGCCTCAATGCTATTTAGGGGCTTGGCTGGGGGGGGGTGGAAGGTAGATGGGGGGGCCAGCGCATGGGGTAGGGGAGGCAGGGAGGGTGGATGGGGACTAGTGGGCGTAGGGGGGGGGGAGCCGACAGTCAGGGATGATAGAGACCAGGGTTGGGGAATAGGGGTGGGAGCAGGGAGGGAAGATGGGGCTGGATTGGTGGGGGAGAGGGAAGAGGGGAGGGAGATGGAGGAAGAAAGGTGTAAGAAAGACAGAAAAGAGTGCTCAGAGGAAAAAGATAAGAAGGTGGAAGAAGAAGAGGAGAGAAAGAGGAAAAGGAAGATAAGGGGGGAAGACAATATTAGTCAATAGGTCTAGGCACTACTTAGGGTGGTCTTGTGCTGTCTCAGGAAGGCGGGAGTGGGGAGGGCTACTTAGCACAGGGGGAGACTCACCCACGCCAGCACGTCTTCCCTAATTTACTGCCCCAGGTTTCCGAGGGACTTAGCAAAGTGGGTTTTGTTTTGTTTTGTTTTTCTCAGGGAAAGAAATGAAGAGGTGCCCTTACTTGGGGGTTCAGTGAATGAGGAGGACTTTAGCAAGAGTCCTTTTGAGCCAACTAGACAGGCTCCTAGGGTATTGCTTTAGGAAAACACAAACAAAAACTGATCATCCGACGACGTTTAGGGACAGGGCCCTGAGGAGACCACAATCCCATCTCGCAGGGGTGATCAGTCATGCCTTCCAGGAGGCCCCATCCCAGTCCTTTTTCTGGCACATTCGATCTTGCCAATTAAACAAAGCTGCCTGGTCCCTCTCTGAAGACCCTCACAGATAGCATTCTCTGCTCTCCTCTGCTTCTCTGACATCTTCCTAATTTTAAAACATGGACATTTGCCCATGCTTTCCTTCTCCTTCCCTCTCCCCCTCCACCTCCCCACACACTCACACAATCTCGCACAAACGCAGGCACAGAACTGACTTGAGAACTGACATTTAAGGAGAGGAAAGTCAACGGAGATGAGGAGAGCTGGATTTTAAACTTCTTTGGGGGAGAGTGGACTTAGAAGCGGGTCAGGAGAAACCCGTGGCTGTGGCATCCCTCCGTGACTCCTCGGAGCGGAGCGAGCCTGCACCCCTGGAAGCATTTTTTAATTATTATTATTACTTGCATAGTAGCAACTGTTCTAGTCAGGCGGTGCCAGAGCGGTCACTCTTAGATTGCTCCCTCCCCCCCCCCTTTATTTTTCTTTAGTGGATTTACCTTCCTCTCTTAAAGCTTTTCACAAAATAAAACTAGAAGTTGGGTCTCAAATTCCCCATATGATAAACCTAAGTGGCAAACAATTAAGATATCTTCTTTAAAAGGCGCCCCCTCCGAGCGCAGGGAAGGCGCCTTCAATGGGCTGGGCGCCGTCCACCTTCCAGCCTAATCCGTGAGAAGGCCAGTGAAAGCGCCTCCCATTATCCCAGCCCCGGGACCATCTGACGCGGGGGATAGGATTTGTTTTCTGGAAGGAGAGGAGAGGTGGGGGGAAGGACGCTGGGAAATAAAATCACTCCTTAGTTTCTTAGTGTCTTAATCAGTGAGGCGGAAAACAAGCAAGAAAAGATAGCAACCCGGTTGCGGCACCTTTTCAGCTCGGGAGCCCGGATCAAAACATTGTAGCATCTGTTGAAAAAGAGACTGACTAAATCCTATAGAGGGCCTGGGTATTGGGGGTGGGGGGGGAGGAGATAAGAAAAAGTGTCTCGGGGATCCCTAAAACCCAAATCGCTGGAGAATTGGGGGCCGGATAGAGTTGTCTCTTGTCAGCCCACGTCGTCACGATTTTATCCACTGCCGCGTGGCGTTGATCAGATGGAAACCATATTTGTCTCCCTCTGAGACTTAACCTCGCCTTATGCTTCCGGAGAAAAGGGCTCTTTAAAAGCCCCCAAACGGTTTCCTGGCCCAGGGAAGGGGGCCAGTGCGGGAGGGCATCCTTCTTAATGCCAAAAAGTCTGAAGATCCCCCAGGCGTCAGCCCAAGCTCTCCGCCAGCGCCCCGCGGCCCCCACGCGCGGGACTCCCACGCTGGGGGTGCGAGCTGCGTGCTCCCCGTGCAGCCGGAGCTGCGGTCCGAGCCCGGATCCGGGGCACGGAAATGGGTTTTGTGCGGGAGCAGAAGGGGGACTGGCAGTGGTTCGCGGAATTCTCTAGCCACTCACTGCTCAAAGTTCAAAGTGCCTGAAGGAGCGCCACCTCCCGCCCCAATCACCACCGCCAGGGCCCTGTGGTTAGGCAATCGCTTCCCGCCCTCGCGCTCCCCGAGACAAAAAGCTGCCGTATGCAGTGCCGCCTCTAAGGGAAGCGGTGGGGCTAGCAAAGCTGCAGCCCTCGGCTCCCGTCTGGGCTCCAGGAAGCAGGAGGGGGTGTCCCTGCTGTAGGCCCCAAGCTACGGGAGCCCTGGAGCCGAGGGGCCAGCGCGGAGCCTTGGGGATCAGCTTTCCCAGGCTCAGCCACTGCGCCCTGCACCCTACCCAAGGCTTCTGGGACCCAGGCGGCTAGAGGCCTGGGATTGCCGGGAAGCTGGCGGGCAGGCGCTATGGAGTGTGAAGTGCGCTTTCACTTGAATGTGTCCACTGTGTGCACGTGGGGTTCCTAGTTCCAAAGGTCAAGTGAGGGTGTGGTGGTCCCCACTTAACCATGTCAGTCCCTCGTCCTCAGCAGAGGCCAGGGTGGGCCTGGGCCTGCAGCCCGGTTTGGAGGCAAATCCTCAGGTGTGCCTGCTGAGCTCCGGGAGGCTGCGGGTTGGGGCGATCCGGGGATCCCGCCGGCCGGCGGGTTGCTCAGCTCAGCGCATCGGGAAGCTTCGGCCGGCCGCGCGCCGCGCTGGGAACCCGGAGCGAGCGCTTTGCTCCCTATCTTCCCAGTGTCCGTCCTATATTGTTTCCTGCTCTTAAAACTGACATGTCTAATTGGCAATTGGTGCCGAATCGTGTCCAGAGGTCTCTTGTGGAACATTTCTACAGCTGTCTCCTTCAACTAGACGCTTATTCATGTCGCCTTAATGAGAAACAAAACGTTCTCTAATGAGCAATTACAGAGCGACAGGATTGTTCCCATAACAAATTCTTGGGAGTGACAGAAGCATCCTTTGTACCAGTTATTTCGCATACTGTTACCGATTTTCCCTTCTCTAGTCCGGCTCCGTGGAGGCGCGGGGCACCCAGAGCCGTCTTTAGAGCGCACGGTGGCGCGGGCAGTCCCGTCAGCGTCCTGCGCCCAGAAGCCCCCAGGCTTCGTCGTGCTCCGGGGAGTGAGACGCCACGTCCCATTATCTCGCATATTATCTCCTTGTCACCAGGACAACAAATACCGATTAATCTTCCCAGTAAACTGTTTCCTATTCTTGACCAAGCTACCTCTGTGTGTGGAGGGAAGGAGAGAGCCAACGGGCCTCCCCCCATCCCTATCTGCTCCTCTTCCTTCATCCCTTCTCACACATCCTGGAATGATCCAGATCCCATCTCTTCTCCCAGACCCGGGCACCCCAAGTCTGGCTCACACTATTGTCACTCCACCCTTCTAAGCAGTCGCCACCCACAGAGAGTGAGAACTGGGGGCCCAGAAGGGTTGGAGAGAGTGTGGGGGTGTTTTAGTTGGGAGACCACCACTTCCAGTGCCCCATTCTCCACTCGACCATGCATCTCTCTGCTCACCCTCTCTCATTTGAACCCTACTCATAGTCACATAATTTGTCAATTATGGCAGAAAGCAAAACCGATACAATTATGTTTTACCTCACAGTCTCGCAAGTGTTAACCTGTCTCACTTCTACAGCAAAGGGACTTTCTATGCATTTGAATGGCAAATTTGAATAAGGTACCACGAAGCTCTTACACACACGCACATCCTCCTGCCCATAACACACATGTACACACACCAGCCACATGCATACTACTCCTGACATAGCCCTTCCATCCCCAGGCCAACCAGAGAGCTCAATAAGCACCACCTACATACAGTGCAAGCCAATGTGTCCCAAGCCTTTGAAGAGTCACCCCATTGCATCCTCTAAGCACAGAGGCCGGAGAGGGAAAGGTTGGGGAGAAGACTATGGGCTGCGTATACAGAGAGTTTAGGTGGTTGCTCGGGTTTTTACCTTGGGTAGGTTGCCCTGGCACGGAAGTCCCCGGATACCAACCGGGGCGGGTGCCCCAGCTTCCGGTCTGCCCATTCAACATCCTTAGTTTATCATACATGCCGTCTGCGCCCATCTGTTGCTTTTCGCTAGCCAGGTTGCGAAGAACTCTGTTTATTGATGACACCTGCAAATCAAACCAAAATCAAACCAAATGGCAGTGTCTCCTAAAAACAAGGCCGCTCTGTCTTAAATCCCCATCTCAACACACCCACCCCCTTAAAGAGCAACCCTTAACACATTAAAAACAACAACAACAACAACAACTCCCAACCATCATGGGACAGTGTAGGTTGATTTGCAGGGACATGATGGACAGAATGACAGCCATCACTTTGGGCATGGAAACTAAGTTGGGTCAGAACTGGTGGATGAGGAGGTCTCTGGTGACCTATCACATGGCTGCCTTACTTTGTTAAAGATTTCCAAAAATTTTTAGACTTATTTAGAGCTTTGTTGCACTTAGGTTTATATTAGTGCAGAAATGGATGTTTGACGCCTGAAGGAATGTTCAGGCAGGCGGATTGGGAGAAAGTTAGAATCTGGTTTTCATTTTCATTTTCCTTCTTGATTCAAGTGCCTCCTCCCTCTACTATGCAGCATGCAAATGAGATGACCAACTTCCCACACTTGACTCCCATTTTCCAAGAAAGTCAAGAAAAGGTCGGGATGCTCCTCTCAACAGCCCCAGGTACAGAGAGCAGGGAGGTAGAGCAGAGAGGAGATAAGAGACAGACACTGGTGGGGCGGAGAGCAGAAGGAGGTGAAGAAGATACGGTAAAGAGGAAAGAGAATGGAGCTTAGGGCAGGGAGGGGGGTGTTCTCAGTGAACTTACACTTGGTATATTATCGTTGGTACAGACCCCCTCCGACAGTAATCTGTCTCGGATTTCCCAAGCAAAGATGGACGGACACTCCCGCTTATACTGGGCTATTTTGCTTACAACTTCTGGAGTCGCTACTCTCGGTTTACTACCACCGATTGCCCTGGGTCTGATGGAGCCAGTCTCGTAATACCTGCCCAGAATTTTACTCACACATCCGTTGGACACCTGCATAGGGGAAGTGGACAGAAAACCACATTATTAATAATTTCAAGACAAAAATAAAATTGTTTAAGTATGCATTAAACAATGACAAGCTTACGTTTTGATTGTCCAGCACTTGGACTTTTGCATCTGCATGGGTCTATAACACAAAAATATACCTTCAATGGTACGAGAACTTACTGTAGAGCGCTTTTTTTCTTAAAATTACATTTGTAGCCCTGAAAACTACAAATATGATGATACTTTTAAACAGTTTGAACTAAAAAAAAACTAATTTAAATTTTTAAAAAACTGTTTTCTTCAACACTGCCAGAAGATGCATCAAAACGAAGTCAGATTTGTGTGTGTGTGTGTGTGTGCTGACCTTGTTTAAAGTGGTGTTATGTTTTAATGAGCAAAGGGGGGAAAGTAAACTGAATTTAAACTTATTTTTCCTTTAAAAATATACCCAATTGAGTACATGTGAGTTATGGAGGGAGGTAAATAGCACCTGTCTTTTAAAATAAATATGTATAGATATTCTTCCTTAGTTTATCATATGCAAACCAGTATCTCAAAATCTGAGGTAAGCATGGGATGAGAGAGAAGGAAATGAAATGATGCCGGTTTTGTAAAACTCAGCTTATTCTAGTACATAAACTATAGTACATTTAAAAACATAAATGTTTTTTACCAAGTGAAAAGAGAAAGGTTTTTTTCTTTTAATTCACACACTCTTCTTTTTTCTTTTTAGATGAGTTATGTGACTGACCCAGGTTGAAAGAGATGGGGAAGGATGGTGGAAGGAGAGGGGAAAGCGGGAAGACAGGGGAGTGGCGTAGGGACTGGGGTGGGGGGGTGAGGGAGGGGGGTCCATAATTAGCAGCATTTACAGTAAGAAGTGAAGAGAGGGCCTTGCAAGTGGAGGGCCGCAGGGGCGGCGGGTGGGGCACGGGGCACGCCAGGAGGATCACCTGCAGAATTCGGGAAATGTCGCACGGCCGGGCCCCGCTGTGCGCTAGCTCTACGATCTTCTGCCGGGTGGAGTCTGGCAGTGGCCGCCCGTTGACAAAGACACCACCGAGCTGATTCACTCCGCTGTGACCTAAGGAAAGGCAGAGGAGAAGAGAGGAAAAGAGGGGAGAGCAGAGGAGAAGAGAGGAGAGAGGAGAGAAGAGAGGAGGAAGAGTGAAGAGGAAGAGGAGGAGGAGAAAACAACCAAATGCATCCTCAGCTCCCTGCCAACTCCTGCCAACCTTGGTGATCAGGCCCCTGCAATCGATCAAAAATGACAACAGGACCATGCAGCCATGCAGGGCATCGGGCAGCCCGGCCCCAAACACAGCCGTACTCTCGCCCACCGGCCTGCAGAAGCACCAGACAGGCAGACACCTGCCAAGGAGCAAGAACACACTCACCTCACTCTGGCACCACCCCAGCAGTGTCCCCAGACCATGTCCCTCTTCATAAACACCCCAACCAACCTCTGAACCCACGAGATGCAAACAATCAGCTCTAAAAATATCTTCCCAAAGATCCCTTCTGAGTTGTGGCAAACGGTGGTTCCACAGAACCCACACGGAACCTCCAAGCTCTCCGCATTGTTGGAACTGTAAGAGCAAATCCCACAGCCTTACAGCGCGTCCACGGAGGCTCGAGTCCAGAAATGTTTGCTGTCACACTCCAAACTCTGGCGAAGGCACCGCACAAACGCCCGGGTTAAAAAATACCACATAGATGGGAGAAGAGAAGGGGAAGGAGAAGAGAAGAACCAGAACAGCAGATCTGTGGCTAGTGAACCTAACCTGGGTTTCGGCGCCTCTACCGCAGGCATGAGGGTCAGAGCGCCAGATCTGCTCCAACCACAAAGTAGCCGGGCTGCGGCAGCGGAGCCAGAGCTGGGCGTCTGCTCACAGTGGCCACCGCTCGATTTACTTCCGCTGCTGTTCTCAGCTCTCCCCACAGCCAAGGACAGATATTAGCAAAAATCAAAAAGCGAAAGGAAAAGGAAGAGACCACACCACAGTGCCCCCCTCCCACATCTGTCCTTTATCTTGTTATCTCACAGCCTCCTCACCCATTGTCTAATCTTAGAGAACAGGGATAGGAAGTTAGTACTTCTCTGTAGCCCCCTCCCTAGAAACCACAGGCGCACAAATAAAGCCAATGGACAATTTCCACTTCCGTACAAATCTCCAACCTGCAGCCCCGACTCTGGAGAGCAGCCCTTCCAGGAGATGTGGCTCCCTGCTCAGCTCTCCTCTCTTCTCCTCTCCTCTCTTCTCCTTGGAGTCTCTGATAAATTGACTCCAGGAGCCTGAGCTTCTTAGCAATAAATAAGCTCCAAATATAGAAGAGGGGGGAAAATATGATGAGCCTCTCTGACATTTGTCTTTAAAATAAAACTAGCTGCACGTCAAGTTTGAGCTTAATTTCTGGAAATAGGCGGAAGTCGCTCCGGATCATGCATGGAAGGCTAATTGAAAAGATCAGTCGGGGCGCTTGTGGCAGCCTTGTCACTTTGTGACAGTGCTCCGCTCCGGGAAATTGCATCGTCACGACAAACGGGACCATGATAAAACGACCCTTTCCGTCCCTATTTGTAGATCACTCAGACGAGATGGAACTGCACTCGTTTCCCCTTCGAGGGGAGCCGCGTGTTCAGGGTAGCAAAGGCTTGGGGCGGAGGGGGGCCCTCACGGAGAGGGGGGCCGGAGCCCAAGCTCGATGAGAAGTGACAGGCGTTTGGGGGATCTGGGCTCTGTCTGGACGCAGCATGAGTGGAGACGTCTCGGGGACATCACTTTTCCAACAGAGCGAGGCCTAGTCCGTGCTTCCGGTCTCTCCCAAGTATCCTTCCTTTGCTTGGCAGGACCCAGCTACCCTCTAACTACAGGGCTTCCCCTTTGGACAAAGGAAACCTTCCCAGAAAGAGAAGTGCTGTCCTAGAGAGACCAAGAAAGGCTTCCCAAACTTCACGCATAGCCAGGGCGAATCCCAACCTCTGAATGCCAAGGCACATGAGGTCGCCTAATCCTAGACCTTCCTCCTCCCCGCCCCCCCCATTGCATAATAATAATAATAATAATAATAATAATAATAACGTCCCCGACACCTCCGCAGGGACCTAGGGCTGGTGCTCGCCCAGGACACACCAGGGCCAGGTCGCCTCTGCCAGCATCGAAATGGCAGCGAGGAAGCGCGGCTAAGTTCCCCTTCAGAGGTTAAGCCTCAATCATTGTGTCCCTTCCCTAGGGACGGCGGGCGCTCTTGCCCAGTAGCGATGATTATGCGCCTAGAATTCGACCACGAAGCATCTAATAGGAAAACATATGGTGTCAATTTGGATGCTCTGCGCCTTGCGCACACCCGGGAGCGAGCGGCACAAAGCCCCGCAGGCCTGCCTGCGACCCCGCGCCCCTCGGGGCCCACCAGCCAGGCCGCGGCGGCGAGCGCTCAGCGCTGTGCGCCCCAGCCCGGCCGCCCAGAGCGCTGGGGAGACTGAGCTGCGGGAGGAGAACCCAGCTGCCCGGAGGGGTGGGCAGAAGCCTTCGCCTGGCCAAGAAGGGTGCCTCCTGGGCCAGCCCCGGGGCCTGCCAGGTTCTGCATAACTGAACCCCCTTTAAAACTCGCCACCTTTGCGTCTGCTCTCGAGCTTCCGCCCACCGGCCGCGGAGGCACCGAGAGGCAGCTAGCGCTCCCAGGACAGAGGCATCTGGCTCTAGGGACCCTCCTACGTCTGGTCTGCAGTTCGGCAAGGGAAGGTTGCTAGAAGACTTGGGCCTGTCTGCACTCCTACAGCTGGGCCCTAAAGAACCGCGTCCAAACTCCGCACCTCAACCCGGACCTAGGCTTCACTGGGCCTCCAGGCTCCCAGGTCGGGACTCCAGACTAGCCCTGCTACGTACCAACACGCTTGGACTGGGACCTGGGGGCCTGGGCAGAGGGAGCATGGGAAACTCAAGAGCCGGGAATCAGAGGCACTATGGGCTCGAAACAACCAGCGCCCACACAGCTGCAGCAGGGCTTCTCCAACTCCTGGGCTGGAGCCCGACTCTCTTCCCAGACCCCAGAGCCCGGTAACAGCCCCACTGGTGGAGTTTACCACCTTCACCTCACCCGCAGGACTGGGTGTCTTGCCCTGCGGGGTGGAGAGGGAAGGAGCTGCCCTGGGAGCGACTGGGGGAGGGGAGCCCCCACACCCCGCCCTGATGGTGGAGACCTCCGTCCTGACTAAGCCGAAAGGGGCCTCCTTCTCCTCAAGCAACCAGGAGAAGCCTCCGCCCCTCTCTGCTCAGCCCAGCCCCTCTCTCTGGGGTCAGAGCCCGGGCAGGGGAGGGGAGGGAGGTGTGAGTTACAAGATTTGGGGGGATGGGGTTTCTCTACCTCAACTTCACAAACTCGAGCAGGCTGTTCTGAAGCGCCCAGCTCCTGTTTTTCCAGGAGCTAGAACAGCAGAGCAAACGCCCTCCCCTCTCAGGTTGCCAGGCGCAGAGGGGGGCACAGTTGCCTTAGTTCCCTGGGGTTTTTCCTTGCTACCATGGTGGCCTGGTCAGAGCTGACGCCCTCCCCTGACCCACTGGTCTTCAAATCCCCAGCCCCACATGAGAAAGACTAGAGGCACTTACTGTTCTGCATGCTGGCGCTGGCTGTGGGGCGCGGGATCCCACGGGGCTCGAATATGGGATTCTGTTAGCAAGAACATAGGCATTAATCCTGGGCCGGGTAGGCCTACCTCTGGATAGAGGATGACCTGGAGCCAGGACAGGAGACTGCCCGCGTTCTTTAGGGAATAATCCACCCAATTGCTCAGAGCTATCTGAGGGCCATCCAGCTCTACCTTCCAGGCATGAAAAAATCCAGTATTCCCAATCTGTATCTTCCAAATCTCTAAGTATTAAACCCTTTAATCAGAAGAAAGGATGACCCTATTTTGAATTTTTTTCTTCCATCTGAACAACAATGAAGACGCATTCTGAATCTTTAGGGTTTGGGATCCCAAAGCAGCTTTCAAGCCACAGCAGAACTTGCCTGAAATCTGGGATGTCTGTCCACTCTTACAATAAAAGGTCTCACACATCTGCGCACCCCTAGTTAAGGTCTTCCCCCTAAGATAAAACAGAAGGAGAGAAAGGTATGTCAAATTGTGGCTCAAAAGCAAAGGCCCATGGCTCTCTGAGCCATACTCTCAGAAAACAAAACAAAACAAAAATACTCATCTAGGGCTCAAACTGCCATAAAACCCTAAATCTCAAAGCTGCACCCACGTTTTCAGCGGCCTCTCCCGCAGAAGTCTCCATCTTTTAGAAGTGACTGCTCTGGCCTGGCTTGGGAGAACTGGAGAATCTGACCGGTCAGGCCCCATTTTGCAAAAATATCAAGAGCCAGGGAAAGGAAAGGGAAAGAACAAGAGAAACAGTGGAATAGGGGGTAGGGGAGTATACGTGAAGTTTAGAGGTGAGGTGAAGAGGACCTCAGAACTTCAGAGTGCCTGAGAGTGCAGGCTGGGGCTGGTCAGGAGGGCTGCAGAGCCATACTCTCCTTGAGGAATTTTACCACCCCAGCCTCCTAAGGCCCCCAGAACCCAACCCTCTGGTTACCACTTTATCCTTTACTCTCCCCTTCAAAGCTTCCCAGACAGGCCCTTACTCCACCCATCTCCCAGCCTTTCTTGGACTTTGAATGTGGTGAGCCCAACTTTTCCCCCCCAAACCTCACTTATTGTGATTAACTTTTCTTTTGGTGTTTAGATCGTCCCCCCTTTTACTGTACTGTGACACACGCTGTCTACCTCGCCTCACTGCTTTAAAAAGTAGGAACAGGAGGGGGTGAGCGTGGTCGACAAAGCCTACAGACAGTGAACAATGGCTTCTATTCTCCAGCTCTCCCCAAACCCAAAGAGCAAAACGGACTCTCCCTAACCAGCAACACAGCTTCCAACCACACGTACCAACAACCCACCAACTCACAAAGGGAACAGAGGGACACTTCTTGCATTGTCAATCCTGATCTAGTGCTTGTCTCCCCAAGATTCATCCTCCACCACCCCTCCTTACCTTCCCCTAAGAAGGTTTTGCGGGAGGGGAGAGAAAATAGAAAAGTAATTTCTTGTTATAAATATCTGGAGGTAATTGTGTTACTGGTGTGAGTTGTTAGGGGCCGTAAAAAGATACAACGGCACCGTAGGGTGCTCAATTGGGAAGAGAGAATTACAATAAAGAGTCCATTCAAAAGCTTTGGGCAGAAAAAGAAGTAAAATAATTAAATAGTCACAGCATCATTTCTCCCTGTTAAAAAAAAAACAAAACTAAAATACTCTTTCTTTTTCCTGTTTTGCCTATGGTGATTATTAATTTTGCCTGCCTGCAAGCAAGGAATTCCAAGAAGCACATTTTCCCCCTCCAAAGCTATTCATGGTCTAATTTACTACCTAGCTGGGAGGCAGCTTAAATCCATAAAAAATAAACTTAAGTGGAACACTTCTTCCCAGCCTCCAAATTTGGCCTGGTAAATATTGGAGATGGCAGAGGGCTACCTAGTTATGCCTAGCTGCACTGGCTCTCAAGGCCTCCCGCCTCTCAGTCCCCTTGACCACGGTCATGCCCCCACCAGGCAGAAACCCCAACTTGGATCAGAATGTGTGTGCCCCCCCCCCCCACACACACACCCTCAAAGTGGGACTCTGAAAAGGCAAAGCTAGCAGGCGGGAGAGGAGTAGCAGCGGAATACTCCTGAAGGGGGAAAACTTCCTAACTCCTCTCCGTACCACTCTGTACTCAACCACCAGTGAATGCCCCCATCCCAGCAGGTACATTCTTGATGCTATTTTTAAAGAATTCAGTAGCTGATTACAGAGAGGCCTAACCAATTAATTTTCGAAGCATCTGGGAAAGCATTTCAAATTCCGGTTCTACTCCATTCCCACCCCCTCTCAGCTTAGAATCTATCTAATTGCTTAAGTAGTCGCTAAAGTGCAAAAGCAATCCGAGAGGCTGGGCACACCGACACCCGGAAGCAAACACGCCGGGAGAGTTGAGAACCCCCGAGCCACAGCCACAGCCCCCTCCCTCCAAGCTCAGCCTTGGGCTTCCTAAAGCCCTAGACAGATCAGAGACCTGCACCAGGAATCAAGGAGTTTCCAGACATTTGGAAGTCGCCAGGGCCTTGGTCCACTAGGCCACTGGGCCATTGACTCCCTGACACAAGCCTCCGCTTTCAAATACTGATGTTTTAAACTACTTAATTCTAAAATCCAACCCCAAATTCCTTAGCTGGGGTGAAGGGGAGAGCTCACTTTTGTCCCTCCCGGCCCCCAGCCAAAAAGTAATTAGCAATTAAAATGACAAAGTTTTACTCTCTAGGGCCAAATAAGATAACTAATCAAATCGCCTTCAGACGTTTGCAAAGGTCACTGGCTATAAAAAATGTAATGTCAATGGCAACAACTATTATTTCTCCTCGGTAAACTCACCAAGCTTTTAAGCTCTTTACTTTTTATTTCATTTTCTGCTCCCGCCCCTCCTCGACCTTCCCAAGTTCGAGTTAAACATCCAAAATGGCTTAAGGAGCTGTGCAGAGTATGAGAGAAAAAGATCCCACGTTCACGTTGTTTTTAAACTTTGTAGAAATCACTCGAGACTGAAGGGCCAGGTTTTAGCACTCAAAAAAAAAAAAAAAAAAGAAAAAGAAAAAGACAGAGAGAGAGAGAGAGAGAGAGAGAGAGAGAGAGCATTTCCACTTGAAATTCAACTCCATTTTCCCCAATTACACTTGCTAAAATTCGGGCCTATCATGGGACACAGAGACGGAGAAAATCTGCACACGGAAAGAGGCAACAACTTCATGAACTTTGAAAAGACACTTTTCCTCCTGGGGTCTGAGAATCAATCGAAAAGCTCTCAAATTACTCAGACTAATTGGCTGGGAGAGGATGTGATCAGACGAAGGGGAAAGCCAGTGCTTTCATACTGATTTTTTTAAAAGCCTCATAAAGAAAAAAATCAGGGAATTTAGATGTTTTTTAAAAAGCAATCCAATCCACTTTTCCACCTTGGAACTTGTTGAAATGGCAACACCGAGCGCAGCATTGTCAGAGGAAGACAAGGAAAAATACCCACCGAGCGCTGGGGGCTGGAGGACAAGGAAGACCCCAGCTTTCGCAGGGCGAGGGCGAAGGTTGGGGGAAGCGTGGGGAGTAGAGAGTTTTCAAGTTCCGAGCTCTGCGCTCAAGTTGAGGGCGAGAGCCTGAGGGCTTGAAGGAAGCTGACAATCCTGGGCTCGGCTCAGAGCTCCCTCGGAGCGCGCGTTCGGCCGCTTTGGCCTGGTGGCTTCCTTCCCGGCTCCCGCTCACACTCCCTTTCTCTCCGCATCCAGTGCGCCGTTGCCTTGCCGATTGACTCTGCTCCAGCGGACGGCGGGCGCGGTGCCCCTCGGCGCCTGAGTGCCAGCGGACTTGTGTGCCCGGGCCGAACACGGCACAAAGGCGGAGGGCGGGCGAGGAGGCGGCGGAGCGGCGAGCAGGCTTCCTTGGCGCTCCCTCGGTGCGCCCGCTCCCTGCGAGCTCCCTGGGCCTTCGGCTGGACAAAGCAGCCGGCAGCGTTTGGTCCCGGCAGCCGTTCCCGGGCCTGGAGCACCGCAGAGCCTCTTCCTCGTCTCCTGCGAGCCGGGAGCATTTGGAGGTGATGGGGCCGGGAGCCGCGGCTGCTGCTGCGCCTGGTTCTTCTGTGAGCTCAGCCCGCGCTGGTGCTGGCGCTGGGGGTGAGCCGGCCGCCGGCCCGGAGCCCAGCGCCGCTCCCGCTCGCCGGCCGTCGCCCTCCGACGCGGGCTTTTGCTGGAAGTACAAAGTTTGGGCTCCAGCGTGGAAACTTCTCCGACCCAACTCTCCGGGCGTAGCAATGGGGGAGGGGACCGGCGAGACCGGAGGAAGGAACGGGGGGAGGAAGGGGGATACCTGCCTGAATATTGCGATAAAAATAAAGTGAGAAGAAAGAAGCGGACTCACCTTTATGAGGCATCCTCTCCCGTCAAAGCTCCTGTCAAGAGTTTTGTTTGCTTGGGTTTTGGGTTTTTTTGTGGCTGTTATTGCTGCTTAAAGACCACAGCGGTTGGAAATGACGGTGTTTTAAAGGAGTTGCTGGCGAGAGTTTTCTCCACGGATGCTGCTGGTTTGGTGTGTAAGAGCAATTCTCAGATCCCTGGGAAGAAGACAGAGATTGACAATAAAATGGGCTGTCAGCGGCTGGAGAGTGAGAGATAAAGAGTGTGGGTGAGGGAAGTGGCTGCAGCCAGCACACCTATGCTGATTGGTGATGGCTCAAGTGTGTTAATGTGTGTGTGCCGGCGCCCGGCCTCGCCTCCACCGCTCCTCACTGGCCCATTAGCGAAGCCTGACCTCTGTCATCATCCTCCAGCAAAACACTTCCTCCTGCGCCTGAACCAGAGCGGGAAATGAGGCCGAGCCACGGTTCGCTTTTCAAACCCACTAATCACTCCGCAACATGCAAATGCACCGCTCGCTCCCACACAAAATATTGCTTTATGCAAAGCAGCGCCGGGGCCTCGCGCCAGCCGATTGGATGCTCCCTCTCCCCGCCTGGTGCAATTGGTCCGTTTGTTTGAATATGAATACACTTGTTTTCGGCTCCGCCGGTGGGTCGCGGCTCCTCTCCCCGGCGCTGGGCCCCCCGCGTCCGGGCTCGGGAGCTGGTGCTCGCCGACATCGCCAGGCTCCGAGCGGCCTGGGAGCTAGCGCGGCCCGCCCTGTGGCTGCTAACTTGAGGGGTCGAGTGAAGGCCGCTGGGACGGGGGGGTCGCGCCCCCGACCTCCCTAAACTGGGGCTCGGAACTCCCAACTCGTGGGGAGCAAGTTCCCGCAGCTCTACGCAGCCCTTTCTTGCCATCTTCAGGCGCAGCTTGGCCAGCCGCCCCGCCCCCGCCCGCCCGCCCCTTGCTCCCGCCCCTACCAGGTCCTCGCCTGGGCACTGTGACACCGAGCACAGACGTGGCCGCGCCCCAGCCCACCTGGCCGCTGGGAAGAAGAGAAAGAGGGTGTAAGCAGCTCGGGGTTTCGGCAGCAACACTCCAGTGATGGCCGAGGCGAAACCTCGGCGGAGAGGAGGCCGCCAGGCTGGCAACTCGGCGAGGCCGGGCCGCCTTCCCAGTCCAGGCCTCCCGAGCCTGCCCATCACCCCACCCTCGGTCCCCCGGCCCTTTCTTCTGTTCTTTCTCCTTTCGGAAGCCGCCGAGCGCAGCGGAGCGGAGTCACAGCCGGGCTGGAGAGGCCCGAGCAAACACGCCACTTACTTTGTGTACAGAGGGTTCTTGTGAAAAGCCCTGAAGAGTCCTCACCAAACACTCACCAACTTCTCCCACGTGCCATTTGTTGACTAAGTGCGGTTGCTTTTCCGGGCGCCCGAGAGGAGGGGATCCCAGGGGGGGATAGGAGGGGAGGAGGATGTCTGGGGTCTGAGGTGGAGGGAGATGATCAATGCTGGGAGAGACTGCGTGTGCGTGTGTGTGTCCTCGCCAGCGATGTCGGCGTGTCGGTGTGCGCTATCTGAGTGCGGTGCAGGTGTGTCGGCACCACGGTTCCTTCTCTTGGGTCTGCTTAGTCCACGGAGGCGGCTCCCCTTCAACTGTTGCCAGAAAACCCAGGGAGGAAAGTAAGTCAATGGCTTTTCTCTTCTGACCACACACCAGAAGTCCATTTGTTGAATGCTGGACCATTAGGACACACCTCAGTGCACTCCAAAGGCACCCCTTGGCGCCGCAGTTAAGGTGACAGGGGAGAGAGCGGCTGCCCAGTCTTGCGAAGTCTGGAGCTCTCTTGGAGCTTGCAGGCCCTAGCACAGGGAACCGGCGGTTTAGGGGTGGGGAGCACACCCCAGAACCCGGCACAGACTGGAGTTGGAAGAGCAGAGGCAGGAAGGCCAAAACGAAGCCAGCACCGGGGACACTTGACTCCTCTTGACTTATGAAAAGTGTTGAAAGTCAGAGCTCATCCATGCAATCTGTACACTCGGAACTCCGCAGATGGTATGGTAGCCGCCCCTGGGAGCTGCGGCATGAGGACGCTGCAGGCCGCCTTGGGCCGCTGGGCCTAGTGTGGGCCTCCCATTCTCATCCCCAGCCTGAACCCAGTAACCCGCTACTGAGGAGCTTGGGCAGAGCTCGGGGAGAGCGGAGGCCTCCTCAGCCGCGGCCAGGGTTGGGGCAGCACAACCCGTCCACTTCCTCGTCCTGGGAACCGCTCTTCCCGTGGCCCAGGTGCACTCAGCGCCAGGACAAACCCCGGGCCAGAAGCAGGTGGCACGGGCGCTCGGGTCTGCGGTCTCCTGAGCGAGGTTTCGTAGGACCCAGACTTCTCCCGATCCCGGGATCCCGGACGTGGGACAGCGGGCCCAGGTCTCAGACCAACCAGAGTCGGCGTTATTTTTCTCCCCCTTTTTACTTCTCAAACAAGCATTAAAGAAACTTGAATTCAAGTCCACTGGGCATAAGCAAGGGGGGGAGGAGGAGGCCCAGAGGCTGTCGAACTGGAGGCGAATATCATTTTTACAACCTCTCAATTAGGGACCGAGTGGATTAGCACCTTCTTAAGCTTTGCCTCGGAAAGAAGGGACCATAATCTTGTTGCTATTTCCCCCCTGGGCACTGTCTCTTTGAATCGCTCCTTCTCCCACCCTTCAACCCCCACCTCACCTCCGAGAAAAGTTTTAACAACAACAACAAAAATGATAAGAGGCTAGGAGCGGGGAGTGAATGCCACTGACGTCATTGGGTGGGGGTGGGGGCTAGGGGGAGGACTCTTGGAAACCCCTCTGCACAAGCAAGAAACAAAAAGGGACTTAGCTGCTTCCAGTGTGTCAATATTTGGGGGCAGCGGGGGGGGGGGCAGTCAGACCCAAGGGAGACAGAGTTTTTAAAGTTTGAGGGGTGAAGAACGAGATTTCATGTTCTCCCTGGGCTAGTTTCAAAGGGGGTGGGGGTGCTGTTCTGCCTCGTGGGGCGCCTCTCGCTCTCCGCCAAGTACACGTTCTGCGGGCGACGCGGCTGGTTGGGGGGCTGGGGCGGAGAAGCAGCCCGCCAGGGGCAGAGGTGAGAGCAAAACTGAGACAGCTCGCATGTCGCCATTTTAATTGCGGCTTCCTAGGCCCCCTCGCTGCCCTCCAAGCAGGGGGGTAGGGGTGGGGGGATCGCGCCTTGGGTTTCCGTCTCGCCTCTTCCCGCCTCTCTTCAAGTCTCCTCCCCTGCCCGCGGCGCCCGCAGTGGACAGCTCCCCGGCCGGTTCCCGCAGGGGCCGCCGGGGTCATCCCACCCGGTAGGGGAGGGCGGTTTGTGCCGAACGCGCCGCTCACCGGAGAGTGCCCGGAGCCTCTGGCCTGTATTCGTTCGTCAATGTGAGATCGGCGGCAACTCACCCCCCAGCGCTCCCAGGCCTTCGCGGTTGCCCACTCCCCGGGTTTCCGGTCTGGAGGAGGCCTCTGGCTAAGCAAAGACGCGTCTAGCTCTTGGGAGATGTGCTTTTGGCGCTGGGCTTGGGAGCCAGGAGTCTCCCACCCGGCGTGGGTGTTGCAACACCTCTGAACTGCCGCTTTCCACGCCCTAGCAGAGGCGCGCTGGGAAGGGTGAAGACGAGCTTTTCTTTGAAGGAGGAAAGTCTCCGTAAACACCTGCACCACTTTGCAGAGACTCCAAAGGCTCTCTCTTTGCTGGCAAAACGGGTCAAATGAGCACAAAAGGCAAAGGCGCCCTCCCTTGCCGACCGGTTCCAGGTGCCTCCTTCACTCCAGGCCTTTCTCCCTCTCTTTTTTCCCACCAATACGTGGGTTTCCAGTTCACCCCTCAGCCTCCAGAGCCCAGAGTGCCGGGAGGCGGAGAAGAGCCTGGAGCTGGCAGTGCCTCCGGCCTGTGGCCAGGCTTGGCTGGGGAAAGCCTGGGTGCCTTGGCCTGCCCTCGCCTCTGACCAAATGGCAAGTGGGTTCGGTCCTCTTCCATCCACATTAGGCAGAAAGCGGAAAGCGTCTCTCTTTCTCTACATTTCCACCAAATACTTTAAACACACACACACACACACACACACACACACACACACGCTCGCACTGGCCAACTGGGTTTCCCAGCAGACACCCAAGCCTTTGCTTCCCGGATCCTGCATGCCGCTGTCCAGATAGGGGCCCGCTTTAAAACTCCAGATCTCCAATGTGTAGGACATTTGCAAATAGGGTTCTCAGGAAAGTTTGCTTTCCATTTGGTCACCCAGGAAGGTTCCCCATCTCTCCTTTCCCTGTAACTCCCGCCCTCAAGAGGCAAGAGTTCAGCTTTAAAAGAAAAGCAAGCTAAAGCCTCCTCAGCCCCTTCTCCCTAGAGACCCCATCTCCAAACAAACAGAGTCCGAAGTTTTTCCTGGAGAGGCGCAAAGAACACGCGAGCTGGGAACTGGGGAATTTGCTGGGGGATCTGAAGCTGGGGAAGAGGGAGGGAGCAAATGTCAGGGCTGGTTTGCTGGAGTAGCCAGGAACGGAGCTAAGCGCATCCTGGCAGCTCTTAAAGTGACATTGATTGGGACAAGCTGTTCCCCACCCCCCGGAAGAGTTAATATGTCTGTTAATCAAGACACTAAGGGCCCAAGTTTTATTAGCGATTGGAGGACATTGGTGGCAGTGAGGATCAAAAGCCGGGATCCCGGATATTTGTCAGCACGGTGTCACACACACACACACACACACACACACACACACACACACACACAAGTGTTTTCAATTAGAGAACAATTGGGCCATCACTTCCTAACCAGTCTCACAGGTGGTGACTTACAAACCTGGCTAGCAGGGAAAACCGATGGGGAGGATGGGGGGGCGGGTGGCGGGCGCAGCCAGGGGAGAGATTCCGGTGAGGAGCTGCAGACTGGCTCGCTCAGCTCGGCCTGAGTTTAAGAATCAGCAGCCTGGGGCTCTGAAGCCTCAGATTCCCACCCCCCTGCCCCCAGGAGAGAGAACTAAAAATAAAACAACAAATAACACAGAGTATCGGCATCCATCCCTCCCGGCCAGCTCCCCACTGCTCTGGCCGGGCTCTGGCGCCCGGTGGCGTGGGGTCCCCAGAGCGCAGCAGCCGGGAGGGCCGGAAAGTTTGTGCGGCCAGAGGGACTCTCCTTCCGCTGCGCCCGCGCTGCCCCCTTCCGCCCGGGAGGGGCGTTTGGTTCCCTTCGGTTTTCCTTTCAAATTCTAAAATAAATCAATACACGCCATGCCCTGGAGAATTCTGAACAGTAGCTCTTTCAATAATCCAAATTATGGGAGAGGGTACATCTGCCCTCCGATCCAGAAGGCGCTGGAGTGAGAAGGCGACCCAGGAGGTCGCGGCTTGCCTGGGCGCTGGGGGAGGACTCTGGTCGGAGGTAATTATGTCACTGTGCTTTCTCGCCGTGACAGCCGAATAAACACAATCTCCAATAAACATCTCTAATGAGGGAGGAGGCCCGAGGATGGCTGGCTTTGATTTATGGCTGGAGGAGAAGGTCCACTTCCCACAGCGAAGTGGGCAACCTGCTCGCTCCTCAGTCCAGAGAAAGGAGCTCGAGGAGGAGAGGACCCAGATTCAGGTAAGGTGCTCGGCCCAGTGACCACTGCTCCTGGGCGAGGTGGGCAGGGGACAGCCACTGCTCCCAAGCACCTGTCGCAGGTGCCTGAGATACAAACGTCCTGCAAAGATGACCCCCCCCCCCCCCCGCCCAAAGTCTAGAGAGGGGCCGCCAGAAGCAACAGTGGGAGTGCGGGGCGAGCCTGGGCCTGACCGGGACTCCTATCCCACCTCCTGGCGGGTGCCCTGTGCCCTGCCTAAGCCTGCCCTGGCGCCTCCGGACGCCTACGGCTGGCCTCCCGGAACTTTCGCCCCGGGGAACCATGGGTTAGTATAGGTTTGGGGGTCTTTCCTTCCTTGACCCACTTTGGAGAAACTTCTGGCACCCGCATAGGCCGTCCGCGGACGGGAGAGTCCGGGTGCTGCTCTTCCCGGCACTAAGCGGCTGGGCTCCCCGGGCGCCCGCAGGCTTCCCGCCGAGGCCGCGCAGCGCCCGCGGTAACCCGAGCCCGCGTTCTCGCTCAGTGCGAATCGCTAATTATTAGGTCTCCGAAGTGCAGCTCAAATCACGCTGGGGGCCTTGCGCGCTGCCCCGCTCTGCCGGCAGCATTCTTTAGTCCTCATCTCCTTCCTGAGAAACGAACTCCCATCGCTAGGACTTTGTTTCGGTCCGACCATCTACACTTTGCAGCCGCGGGGAAACTTGTGCGGCACGCGCTTCAGGAGCGGGCGGGGACTGCTCCACGAGGGAATGGGGTGAACTGCGATTCGGGGGGAGTTGTGAATGCAAACTGCGTCTCCCCTCCTACATTTCGCACGGTGGCCAACGGCTTTCTGCGGGCAGCAGCAGCAGATCCCCGCTCCTCTCCCCGCCCCTCACCCCCGCTCAGCACCCAGCTGGAAGTCCACTCTGGGGACTGGGAACATTTTGCTACTTTTGCAGAAAAACACACTCGGCGAAGACAAGGGCACCCCCCTCCTCCACTATCCGATTCCGCCCTCTGTAACTCCCCTCCATCTTTGTATTCCTCCTTTTAAAGGCAAAAATCAAGCCCCCGGGCTACTTGGGGCGGGCTTGGCTTTGGAGGCACCCGTCCTGGGCAGCTGCGAAGCGGCGCGGGCCGAGCCGGGCCAAGGCCGGAGCCCGGCGGTTACCTGGGAGCGGAGGGCGGGGAGGCAGGT
>NW_005871140.1:3682710-3796477 GCF_000147115.1 Myotis lucifugus
CCAGTCCGCTGGGTTTTTCTTTGGAGGAACCCCCCAAAGGTCCCTGTTCGGGCTTTCCCTGCCCACCTGCGTTGAAGGGTCCCAGTCACGTAGAAAATGTCGCGATTTTATTAATTTTTTGACTTTGGGGTTAACTGTTGACTTTGTGGCCTAGAGGAGGAAAATAGGAAAGCCCCAGATTCTGAAGTGATTCCCCTCCTGGGAGCTGAGGTAACCACAGAAACTGGGGTGGCGGGGGGGGGGGGGTGGGATAATTACCTGGTGGTGTGTACTTGCTTTGCTGTCACAACCAGTGTGGACTGGGAGATGGCTTAGTTGAGCTGGAACTGCCTAACTGGGGATGGGGACTTAAACCCAGGTTGTCATTCCTGGTCTCACTCCCCAACCCCCAACAGAGGAGGGGGCTTCTCAATGTCCAATCCCTTCATTCTCTGCCCCCAACCGGGTCTAGAACATGGAAGTGAGAGAGATCGGGCTGGGACGGGTGGGGGACACTTGTCAAGGGGTTGGAATGGGAAGTGGGGGTGGGGAGCATGGACTTGCCTTAGGCAGCTCGTGGGAGGCCTAGACCTGCGCACCATGTGTGAAGGCTAGGAGAGGAATGCCTAGGCGGGAGGAGGGCTCCAGGGCCAGTTCCTGCTCGCCTGGCTTGAATGGGGTGGCACAGTGAGAGCAAGCACCGATGGCCGAGAAATCGAGCAGTTCTCGCTCCCACCCTGGCACACCTGGACAGTTGTGGGGTTTCCAAACCCTCCAGGAAAGGGCTCTAGGCAGCCCTCCTGCCCGCTCCTCTCCTTGTTTTCTTTCCTCCACCCTTCTCGGGCCTGAGGGCAGAGTAGAGGTGGGGAGGAGAATGAGAGCCTCTTGGTGGTCTCAGTGCTGGAATCTGCAACTCTCCCCACCCAATCCCCTGGCCTTCCAGTGTCAGGGGCAAGGAGCATCCATCCCTACACACACACACACACACACACACACACACACACACACCGGCCACTCTCATCTAAGCCAGAGCACTGCTGTGATCCTGGCTCCCCACGTGGGCTCCACTGGGGAGTGACGCTCAGAGAGGCGTTTGCTCGGGTTTCTCCACCGCCACCGACCTTCTTCTCTGACCTGGTTTCTTGGCAAGTGTCCTAGCTGCCCTCCAGGACCTGGTCCAGCTCTGAGCTCCAGATGTCCTGAGGTCTCCCCGGCTCCGCGGTCTGCCTTGGAGATTGGGCTGCATGTAGGCCCCCGGGCCTGACCAGGCCTCCCTTGCTCCCTAGTCTGTGTCCACGCCTGGCCCCCCACCTGCCCCCTCTGTCCGGAAGGGAGGCCGCCAGGAAGGCTGCTCCGGGCTTGTTTGGAGTCCAGGCCGTTAAGCTTGCACGGATCCCTGCAACCTCGCAGGGTGCTCGAGAGGGACGCTGGAAACGCCACGGCCCCGGTCTTCTTATCTGCCTGTCAATAAAGGACGCGCTGGAGCCGCGCCGGAGCGCCGGGCGGTGGAGGCGAGGCAGGGCTAGGCCCTTCCGCGCTCCGGGCCAACGCTCGAGCCGCTCTCCATTTGTCCTGGGCACAGAAGGCTGGGCGGGAGGAGGCTTGCGCCACGGTCGCCACCGGGGAGGATGCAAGTCTTACCGCTGCAGAAGCTCTTGACCCCCGGGTTGCCCTTGACCCCGGAGCCAGCCACCGGCCTCCGGGCGGCCCGGCCCAGCCCCTCGTAGTGCCCAGCCTACAAGGCCCGGCCTGGGCACAGTCAGACCGTCTAGGCCGCACTGCCCAGCAACGTGGGAGGGCACCGCGGGTGGCTCAAGGGCGTCATCGACGACTTATAACTCGGGATGCGAGTGCAACCTGTAGGTGGGAGGCAAAAGGCCAGAAACAGAAATTCTCTGGCACCCAGGGTAGGTCGAAGCTCTGAGATTTCAAAGCAGCAGTGAGCGAGCTGGGCAGCCACCGGGGCCTCC
Source organism: Myotis lucifugus (assembly GCF_000147115.1). Taxonomy (NCBI): domain Eukaryota; kingdom Metazoa; phylum Chordata; class Mammalia; order Chiroptera; family Vespertilionidae; genus Myotis; species Myotis lucifugus. The sequence goes on from NW_005871140.1 coordinate 3,684,660, forward strand.
CTGGTCAACCCGGGCCTAGAACTGCCAGGAAACCCAGAGTTTACCCGCTGGCGCGCCAGGGCGAGGAGGGGAGTGGGAAAGGGGGTAAGGGGCCAGAGATAGGAGGTAGAGGTGGAGGAAGGAAAGGAGAGTGGTTGCCAGGAGAGAGGGGCAGGGGAAGATAGATTCATCTTTGACTTGAACTGTAACTAAGATCTGTTGTTCTTGTTCAACGTATTCTCTCTCTCCCCCCCACCATCACTACTTTATGCAAATAAAGCTGCTTCCAGAATCAAAGCCCCTCCTGCAGGATCTGTGCTTTAGGTGGGTGGGAATTGATCTAATATTTGTCTTTTCACTGACAATGCCCATTGCCAAGTGAAAAGTAAAAATCGAAAAGTAAAAAAAAAAATTTTTTGCACTTCAGTATTTTAATTTCATTTTACTAAATCTGGACGATAATGCATCCTGTTAACTTTTATATTTAAAATTATTGTTCCTAGAGGGGTGCTAATTTATAAAGGAATTTAAAATAACTTTTTCATATAAAAACTAATAAGAGAGTGAAAACTCCCTATTTGAGAAAAAAATACTGTGCATATTGTGTGTCATTTCAAATGGAGGGATGTTTTGTGAATCCAAGCACCAAAAATGGAAAATATTTAAGGAAGGAAATATTTGCCTTCTCTTTACCGAGGTCTAAAAGATTGCACAATGGCATGATTATATGCAATACTGTGGTTTCTCTGCTATTCGATTATTTTCCTGCTCTCGTTCAAAGAAATACTTCGTTTTTTCTCTCTTCTGTCCATTCTACCCCACTATAAAGTTTTCTGGGACAGTTTGCTTTCCTACTAAGAAAATCTGAATTACAATCAATCTGAGAAAACTCTGCCTTTCCTTCTAACCATTTTCACATTAAGTCACTTAGTCTGTGGCACCACGTTTGATTTCTTTCTCTCCCATGTTTGGGTAGAGACTGAGACATTAGCTGAATTCCCTGGGGTGATTGGATGCAGTTCGCTGAAAGTAGACAGGCACGTCCTGGATGTTAGAAATTCACTTTTTCTCAACGTGACAAGGCTGCCTTCGATCTACAATTGTATTTGAATGGGCAATGAGCGGAAAGATCTCTCATCATTAAGCCCGCTTCCACTTTAGCAAAATAACGAGAGCCTCATTTGCACACAAATGCACATAAAACTGGGATTCCCTGCAACTCTTTAATAAAAAGGGATGGCTGCCTAATTTCAACGGGAGGTGAGAAGGCAGGGGGAGATAGGGATAGAGACGTGAGGTTTCAAAGGCATCTTCTCCCTTCCCCCAAAAGGTCCATGTGATTGAGTTGACTTTTTTTTTTTTTACTTTAAATCTTAAATAAGATGTGAGTTGTAACAAGAGGATTGGCATTTACTCTGTGACCCTTATAATTGGATTAAATATAGACTGAGACGTACAAAAACACACCAAGATTGACACCTGCCAACTGGACTTCCTTATGATTGATTGTGATGCTTCGTGCTGGCAACAATAATGAAATAAATTGTACGGATAAAACAGCACATTTGTCATTTCCGTGCCATGAGTGAGGAAGTCAACGAGTTAGGCAAGCTGTTAGCTGACAGGCGCGAGGGGGAGGCAAGCTAAAGAGATAAATAAGGATTCCAGGCATTGACAGGACAAATTATAACTTGTCACAACCTTTTTAAATTCAGAAGTTTTCAATTAACATATATATATTGCTGTTGCATATAAGCTAAGGGGGGTCTAAGTAAACACCCCGGATGTGCAGGGACACTCCCACCCCTAGTGACAAGGGCTTGGGCTCCCAGGCCTCTGCCAGCTGCATTGGCGGGTAAGCCCTGAGGGCACCCACCACTCACGTGTACACAGCCACGGGGCTCTGTGATGTGGGTGAGGGTGTATTCAGCTAAGGGGTGGCTCCTTTTGATAGGACTAACAGGTCACGGCTCCAGTAACCTTTCTTCACAGAAACTGGGCTCCCAGCCCAAGGGAATGCCCGAGGAAGGCCTGCACCCAGGCCTGTGCCACTCTTTCTGCCTTCTCATGTCATGGTGTAGAGCGTAAGAGCTGGAAGGGCACAGGCACCTCCCTTTCAGGCTCCAAAATCTCGCCCTGGGGAGTGAATCTGAGCTTCTGGACTTGGGGTATCAGCGATGGCCACATCCTGGGTCTAGGCCTAGGCCGCTGAGCCCTGGCGTGGCCTGAGGACGCTCCCAGGCTAAGGCCTCTTCCTCTTATTGCCCAGCCCAGTGATGTCCCAGAGGAGGCCCCCAAACCAGCTCTTTCTGTCTCACCCAGGAAAGGGGCTGCTTTTCACTCTTCATCCCTTGACTTTTGCACACAGTTTCAGGGGCTCTTCGTTGGGGACAAGCCCACTGGCGGGTCCCTGAGTGTCCTCAGGCCACTGAAGTAGGCTTAGGGAAGCTTTAGGAGGAGCAAAGCTCCGGAATTGTTGGGCTCAGGGGCTACAAGTGAAGGGCTGCCATGGGATTTCAGATGGAGTCTAAGGTCTGTGGCCAGAGACTAACTGGTAAAGTCTGAGTGAGTTTGACAAGTGTGCAGGGGAGTGTAAACTCCTTAACCATCTCCACCCCAAAGGAGGCTGACGTCTTAGTTTTAAAGCTCATCCCCACAACAAGCTAGAATCTGAACTTTGCAGCGCCTCCCAGTATTCCCAGTCTCTTTCTGCAGGGAAGTCCCGACCTCTCACCAAACCAGTGGAACTTCGGAAAGTTAGAGTGAGCGTCCATAGGGCTGCGGCTGCTGGGACGGAAGCGCGGCCTGGGCGGGAGAGTGGGGTACAGAACAGGGCTTCTCTCGACCGGGGAGCTGGAGACGCTGGAAGCCAGGCGGGTCCGGATCCAGGCGGGCCGAGGAGAGCCGGGCCTGGGAGGGCGCTCGCTTCTTCCCGAGGTCACGGTCCGCCTCTGTTGCCTGCGCCGCGCTCCAGTCCGAGCCCGCGCCCTTGCGGCGTTGTGGCCTTGCTGTCGAGGCCACAACCGGTCACCACCAACACTCGCCAAGCTCTAGCGTCCAAACATCCCGGCGCCTGCCTGCCACCAAATTAAACACCGCGAACCTCTGAAGCTGTCCAAAGACAGAGAGCGAGAAGAAATGGAGGTATAAAAAACAAGTTACAGGGAATTAGCTGGAAGCAGCCGCATTCCCCAGCGACGGCAGCCATTAACATTATAATCTCAAACGCCAATTTTTATGTAACACTATTGTTAGTAAATCAACTCCTCGGGTCCTCTGAGACGCTGACCCCTGGCAATTCAGCGAAAGTGTAATTATCTCCCCGAATCTTGGACAGATTTAAGAGATTACATTTCAACTAAATCTATATCAATGCTAATTCCCTCTCTCCCCCCACCAGCCTGCAGGTGCTGGGCACGGAAACGTCAGGCCCCAGCACAACGTTTCACAAAGAGGCGAGGGCTTGCTGCGAACAGGGCCAGAAGAAATGAAGCCCCACATACAATTACACCTTTTTTTTTTTTTTTTTTTGCTACAAAACCTGGTTCTTATATAGCAAAGTTAAACAAAGCAGCTATGCTAAATTAGCGTTACATAAAGGCGAGTTTAATGCTCGGTTACAGTCAACTGATGTATCTCTGATGGCTAATTGTCTATCAAAATTAAAGAGAAAAGAACAAATGATTCGTTATAAGAAGGTGTTAAAAGCTTCAACAAAAGGACATTTCACAAATATAATATCCGCAGCTCTAGGCTCGCCCGCGGGGTTGTTCAGGCCCGGCCCTGCGCAGCTATGAAAAGTGGGGTGCGGGTTGCTATTTTCCTGGCAAGAGCTCATTTCCTCCCAAATGAGTATAATAAAAACCCGAGAGCGATATTAGTGTGAAGATCGGGATTAGTCCTAATGGGAGCGATGGACGTGGGCTTCAAAGGCGACCCCTACTTTCTCCGCTCTGGCTGGGGGCGAAGGGCGCCTTGCCATCCCCAGAGGACACCAAATCCAACTGGCCACTGCCTCCGGTTCAGGGGCAAGAGGGGGCGCGCAGGGCTGGGGGTAGTTTCAACAAAGGAGAGCAGGCTCCGCTGGCCCCCCGCGCTTCCCTGAGTCCTCCCGGCTGGAAGAAGACGGTCCTGGGCTCGCAGGGAGCTTGGAGGCGCGGGCACCGTCCAGCACGTGCCTTCCTGACGCGCGGCGCCGGCCTCCGGGGGCGCAGGCTGCTGCCGCCAGCCCACTCTCCGAGGCTGGAGAGGACGCCCGATATAAGACGACGGCCCCCTTCCCCACGGCGACACCAGAGCTAGAGCTCCAGGCATATTTGTTGTTCAAAGTTAATTGCTGCTGAAAGCAACCAACATGCGCGCTCCAGGCTCACGGATGCAATCCCGGACTCGCGTAGCCGGCCCGCAGCGCCAGAGAAGCGGCGAGGGCCGTCCGGGTTCGCTCGCTCCGCCGGAGTCCCTGCAAGAGCATCTGAGGCTGGGGAATAAAAGCCGAAACCAAATCAGGCAGCAAAAGCAACAAACCGTCTGGAAAATGGACCCACGGAGCCGCAAGAATGTACTTTAAAAAAAAAATCTTTGACAACTTGTGTCCTAAAGAAAGTGTATTGAAGATAATTGAAATGATTACAATTCATTGCTGCCTGACTTTGAATATGAACAGTCACATAATGACATGCCCGCCATACAACCACAGTCTAATTTCCATTATCCGGCTTCGGGATCCTCGTGCCAGCCGCCGGGGCAACGCGCTAAGGCAGAAACCTTGGCTCCGGCCTGCATTATTCATTTCGGGGAGGGGGCGGATGTGGGGGTGGGACAGGGGTGGGTGGAGAATGGGTTTGTCCCCTCCTCCCCCCGAAACTTGTTCTGCAAATCCCAGGGACCGGTGGACGCGGAGGAGCCGACAACCGAGACAATCGTCGTCAAGGGGCCACTTTGCCCGACGGGGCTGCGGGCGACGGCGCTGCGGTCTTGTATGGTACTCAGGGGCTCTCGGACCTGCACGGGACAGGTCCCCCAGCTCCTACCCTGGCCCCATCCGGTCTAGGGAGAACCTAGGCTGGGGCCGGGTCTCCAGGCTGCCCTTTAGGTGACAGCCGCCCTTCCCTCTTTTTTTTTTTTTTTTTTTACTCTGAGGGCGGAACCGGGAAAGGGGAGAGTGGGGGGTGGGGTGGGGTGGAAGCGGCAGCGGAGAGGAGGAAAGGCCTCCGGGATTTGAAGTTGCTTTGTCCTTGAACTTGCCCTAACCTCACCCTAGGCCACCCCATACCTCACCCCCACCCCAGGCCTCAGGGAAAGTGGGTAGGTAACCAGGATCTCTGCGCCGCGGAGTCGCTGGAGCTCACCTTGGGGCTCGGCCTCCGCGGAGCATCTGGGCTCCAGCCAGAGGGAGAGGGGATGGGCGCGGGGACCGGCTTCTGCAGTGCCCGTTGCCCCCTTCCCAGGCGCGGGGTCCGGGGGACAGACTTTGCTCCCCCCCTCTATGAAACTACTGCCTCAAAAAAAAAAAAAAAAGACCATCTGGTAATTGTCTTTCTTTAGATCTTCCCTTAATTATGCTTTTAATTAAAGATGGTTCAAGGCACCGGACCACATGAAGGGCAGTAATTACAAATTACATTACAAACCCGACAGATGTAGCGGGACCTGCTGGGAAAAAGGTACCGGAATAAAAATTTGACTAAACTTTGGGATAAATTAATTGGCGACTTGGAGAACAGAAGCATAGTTCTGATTATGCAGGCTCTAGCCAGGATTTAAGTTTTGTGTCATGATTGTTTTCATATTTCTTTGACGTCTATTGATTTGGAGGCAGCTGCAAGCCTTTGTCACAGGAGAGAAGAGCAGTCACAATATATTAGCTTGATGGCATAACTCGAACCGGAGAGGCGAGGGGAGTCGTAGTGACGGGGGCACACGTGACCCGCCCGGGGCCTCGCTGCCCAACCCTTACATTAACTTGTTCCAACAGGAATAATGGAGTATTACTATTAATCCGTGGTCAGAAGGTGCTTTTCTGTCTAGAACGCGATCGCAGGAGGAGCGCAGCCACGGCCGGACAGGCCCTGTGTCTACGCGCCCCGCGCCGCCTCCACGCTGCCCGGCCTCCGTGGCGACTCCAGGCTCGGCTTCTGGACTCCCAGCTACGCGCCCACGTCTAGGGGCGGCGGATGGAGAAGTTCCGCGGGTCCCGGGCCTGGCCCGGAGGTGCCAAGTCCCAACTCCGGCGTCTCCTGGGGGCTTCCCGCAGGCCTAGTTGGGGCTGGAAGACCCGGGGTCCAGAAGGCGATAGCCAGGCGGGTGCCCCGAAGCCCGCTCGCCCGCCGCAGCCTCCAAGAGAACAGGAGCGTGACGCAGACTGTGAATACAAAAGGGAGGGATCGGGTCATTTCCTTCGCTAATCATCGCCCCCTTCTGCTCCTTCCCCCATCCCACCCCAACCCACACCCCGTCCTCTCCGCCACCCGGCCTCGAACACGCTTCCACGCCAGAGTCTGACTCACTTTGAGCCAGTGGCTGCACTTGATAGAAAAAAATAAACGTGCCCATTACTCACCCATCTATTTACAGCTTCGGTGCTAAGCCCCGGGAAAGACGCCTGGATAATTAAGCACGCCCACTTACGGCTTTCTATTCCGCACATGCTTTCAGCAACGGATACAACCTCAGTTTGACACAAAACTCTCCTAATGCACCTTGTCATAGACTAGCATTCCCCGGAAAGGTGTGTTACACACCTCATCCCCCCCACCCCCACCTCCATCTAAACCAACAGAACAGAACTATTGCTGGAGAAGACCCCAGGCCTGACACCTTTTCTGGCTGCCTGGGGAAGGCAAGTTTTTCTTTTGATTCGTCCTCTCACTATGTTTCTCTTTTCCTTGGCGTTACAGTTTCTGAGAGGAAAGTAAATATTTTGACTAGTCCTCTGCAGGGGCCTTTTAAACACCAGGCACAATCATCTGTGGAATACTGTAGTTTTTAGTTTCAAAACTTGGATGTGAGAGTCTGTCTTGCTGAGGAAACCCATAGAATTTGCGGCGATCTCTCAACCCCTTATTTATATAATGAAATGAAGTATTCCCCATTGATTGTTCAAATTTTAACAACTTTTTCTGTCACTGTTCCTTTCCAATTTTTTTTGCAGGGATGAAAAATCAATCTACCAGGCTTTTTATGGGGTTGTGGCAAGATCACATTTCACGCGACTCACTCTTACCTCCCCTCCCTTTCCTGCTGTGGGCACAAGACATTAAGTGCAAAACTAGAAATATTTGAAACCCTGTTTAGCTCTTCTGTGTATTTGAAGTGGGGATTTCTTTCTTCTTCTGTTTTAGTATCTGATACAAAGCACATAAGTTGAAAAGTTCAGAGAAACTACAATAAGGAGGAAAATAGAGCTAAGGTTTCCCTAGTTTCTGTATATAATTTAAATAACATAATGACTTCCTACCCTAAATGAAGCAAAAGTTGCCAGGAGGCATAACACATCACTGAATATTTGTTTTTCAAAAAGTATATTCCAAACATTCCACAATATTGATGTATCTATGATTTTATAGTCTGAAAATATTTCTAAGCACATATATGGTATAAAAACATTGATTTCAACTCTGTTTTTGTTGCTAAAAAAGATAATATCTTATTCTTGATTTTAAAATACCTGCACTGTTAATGTCAGTAGTGTCCATTTTAGGGACTGGATGCTATAGAAAAACCACCTATAGTGTGTTCATTTCTCTATCCCATTGTGCTATAGTGTAATGAGTATTTTACATAAAACATTTTGGGCATCCTTAAGTCTTTTTAAAAATCATGTGCTCTACATGTGTGACAAATAAGACTGATTTTTGTTTTGTTTAAAGCAAATTCATTTTAAAGAAATAAAGCGTAATACTGAGAATTTCATAGTCCTATACAATGCTGGCAAAAATGTTTGAAAGTAGAAAAAAGAAAATGTTAGTCTTGCCTATAATGCTTATGATCTCCAACCCCCCTTTTTTTGGTGTAAAGAATCTGCGCTTTTCAACCGATATTATTCTGTTATCTCATTCTGTGTTTCCATTAGAATGCTCACCTATGCTCTGTCTTCCCTTTCTGTTTTCCCATAGCTTATGTGTGTACATGAATTTTAATAATATAAATCATTGCTTAAAAGAGTAAAGAATGGTTACTTTATGTCTCATTGTTCTCCTTACAATCTGCTCCAAAATCTTTTTTTTACAAATGCCATCACAGCTATTTCCCCTCAGTTCCATGATGAAAGTGGATGGCAAATGCCATTCAATTTAGAGGAACTCAAGCACAGAGAACATAAAGATTTTGTTCAAAGCCTCTCTCAAATCTATTTCTGGACTTGGAAGCAGAACGAGGCTGGAGGCAACATCAGTACACATCTCTGACTCCATTTGAGGCTACTTGAAGCAGGTGGGGTTCATTTTTGGAAACAGAAGACCTCCATGGAAGTGTGTTCCTGCGAGACTGACAGGATATGGTGGACCCCAGGAGGAATAAAACAGCTGAGGCTCTCACCTGCCTCAGAGTTGTAGGCAAAGAAGAGTTTCCTCTCATTTTCCTGCCTGCATTACTTTTCCTGTGTTTGGCAGCTGAACCAGAGAGCAGCCTGCAACATTTTGCCTTTGGGGACTTCCTGCAGCTTTACCACATTCCCTGGAGGAACTCAGAATCCTGGAATTGATGGAGGGATTACAGAGAGCCACAAACATCATCCTCCCTCTAATCCATCTGGGCTGATGCTGTATTGATAACAACCTTCCTATTATTTGTCAGTTTTAGACCATTCAAATGAGAACAAATAATAGGAATTTAGTATAGTGTGTGTGGGGGGCAATTGGAATAGGCTTTTGGGTTGACAGGATTGGTTTCTATTCCAAAATCATGGAGTCATCAAGGAAGTGAGGGGAAATGACTGCGATGGAATTTATAAGAAAAAAAAAAAAAACCAAACAAACAAGAAAAAAAAGTGTTTAACAAAATTAAACACTTCCCACTTATTTCTTTCAGAGCAAATTATTCTCTCTTTTGGTTATTGCAGTGGATTTGGATTGAGGCATTGACACGTTTATTTACCAAGAAATCTTACATTATGTGAGGACAAGACAGTGCTCAGTTGCTTGAAATTCATAGCTTCAGTTTGTGTGGCCCTCCCTGCTTGAACTACTCTGTTAGGCAATAAGGAAGCCCATTTGCATTAGATAATAAGAATCAGGGACAAGACAGACACAGTGCTGATTAAACAAGGACTCATATCCCACTTTGAGAGCTCTCTGATAACCAGACCACAATCACATCAGTAGGTCAAGCAAAAATCTGAAGATAAAATCAATGTCAGTCTTCTGTCTTGGTGACAGAGGCCCACCAGAATCATATCCAATAAACCCTGTTATCAAGTACCTCATTGTAGTTGATGAATTTAGTTACGCTGCGGGTCAAATCGTGCCCCCACCTCTATGATGATGTTTACGGTATCCCTCATTTTGACACAGACTTTGCACAGAACAATATGCTCACAATTATAACTGTCCAGCAACTGATGGGCTGCTTTGCAAGGTAAGGTGAGTGGAGACATTGAGACTGTTCAAGTGGAATCTGGGGTGTAGGGAAGGCTAAATCTGCATGAAAGGGCATTTGGGAAAATTAACCTACTGCCCAAACTCCTGTTCAGGGCCAGTTCTATTAGGATTCTTCCAGGAATATGTATCTATTGGTTAGTGTGTTCAATAATTTTAATCGGATGACTTTTTTAATAGGATTATACATTCATGTGATTCAGAATTTTTAAGATTCAAGAAAATATTTCATTTTTTTCCTGCGAGACTGACAGGCTATGGTGTCACCTAGCCAGCCAGTTCTAAACCAGTGTAAGCAACCAATATTGCTAGTTTCTTGTGGCTAGGGGAGCTTAAAGAACCTTGAGGCCTACTTAATGAGATTCTTTGAAGAGAGAGGCTTTGTACTCTGTGTTTTAAAAGCTTTCAGATAATTCTGTTGAGTTGGGCACCACGGGCTTAATTGACTTCTGGATTCCCTTAAACACGTAGATTCTATGGAAACCTATAGTATAATAGTATTTGTTCCAGACATCTCCACAATGCCTGCAAAATATTTTCAATGCCGGTGTACTTCTTTATTTTTCTTGAAACCCTGTGAAATAAGTATTGTTTTCCCGATATCTCCCTATTTTATAGGAGTAAGTCGGTCTTAGAGTTCAAATGACTTGACTGAGATAGTTCAGCTAGTAAATAGCAGAGACAGGTAGCATCATTTAAGGCCGCCCCGGGACCTACCGCTCCACATTATATCAAATAATAAGATGTACCCATATTTCAATATGATCATTTGCTATAAACTTTTTTGAAAGAATTTTGTTAGGAATAAATTATTCATTATGTTTTTATTATTTAAACTTTATTAAATTTATGTATAACTGATGATTTGAGTTGCAGCTGGCAGGCTGACTTAATGTTAACATTTTTATTTATGTAAACATTTATTAGTGCTGACTTGACAAGTTTTTTGTTTGTTTTCTATTTTGGAGCTAATAATTTTTTTGGAAGGAGGAAGCAGAATTCAAACATCTTTTCAAGCCCTTGAAAAGCTTGTATGTTTTAGATTCTATACCTGAGCTGCCTGTATTAATTAGGATTAAGTCTAAGCGTCTGTAATTCAGTGGATTAAAGAAGATAGAAGTTTATTCCTCTCTCACCTAACAGCTCGAGGTATGTTGTTCCAGGCCAGCAGGCAGCTCTGCTTTCTATGACTACTCAGATATCCAGGATTCTTGATCTCCTGGGCCATTGCTTTTGTCTATGTGGCTCACAGGCTCTTTCAGGTTGTGGTACATGGGAAATGAAAAGAGAATGCAGGAGGCATGTCTATGGTCTTTAGGTCTACCTTAGAAGTGGCACACATCCCTTCTTTTTTAATTCCTTTGCCCAGGACTTCATCACATGTTCACAGCAAGCTACAAGTAGAATGGGAAATGTATCAATCCAAATGCAATGAAAGGAAAAGATAATAGACTGTGGTGAGCAACCAGCAGTATCCACAACAATGCATAATGCAGACAAGAGACTGTTATAATAATCCAGGTAAGAGCTAATGATGGCAGCAGTGGAACTTACAAGAATTGATTGGATTTGGGATATATTTAATTTTTTTTCTGATAGATTGGATAGGGTTGTGAGAAAAAGAGGAGTCAAGGTTTTGGCCTGAGAGGTTGGAAAAATGGATTTGCCACTTATAGAGATGAGGAAGATGGGGGTGGGGGAGGTTTATGGAGAAAAATAAAGAATTTGGCACGGGGTATACTGAGTTTGAGATGCCTATTAGACATACAAGTGGAAATGGCAAATAAGAGTTAGATACATGAGTCTGGAGTTCAGGGCATTGTTCATGCTGGTGAACTGGGGTATGTATTATTTAAGAAATAACAGTAAACGTAATAAGAAAACATTTAAATAATACAGAAATTATTAAAGCAGAAAGTGATTTTTCCCTTCTTATATTTCAACCCTAACCGCATCCTTTTTTTTTTTAGAAGATTCCTTACTAACCCTTTAGTATATAGCCTTTCAGATTCTTTTCATTGCTCACTAGACATTTATCTATGCTAATTTAAGGAAATTAAGGTTGTTGGTTTTTGGTTTTTTCCCCCCAAGGGGGAATCAATTAACAGAGTTATCTTTCCAAGTCGTGGCCATAAAATTTCCTTTTTAATGGCCACACAATATTCCATTGTCTGGATATGACATACTTTATTTAAATGGTCCTGTAGTGATGGACATTTAGGTTGTCCGGAACTTCATTTCATTATAAGCAATGCTGCACTATGCTTCCCTGTACATATATTCTTGTGCTAGAAATTTGGAAGCTAAGCTCCTAGAAACAAAGTTGCTGTGCTACATTGGTATGTGCATTTAGAGTTTTGATAGACACTGCCAAATTGTCTCCCTCCCCAAATCATGTACATCCTATACTCTCACCAGCGGTATACTAGCGTGCCTCTTTCCCCACATCCTTCCTAGCAATATACCTCCTTCTGGAGATCTGCAAAGAAGCAATCTGTGAGACAGAGGAAGAGGCAAATGAGAATCTGTGTACAATCAATACACCTGACAACCTTGTTGAATCCCAGGGCTCATTCTGCTGATCTGGCTGCCTAACGGGGGAGTCCCCCTCTCTCCCAGCTCCATGGGGAGCCCAGCTGAGGAGTGGTTGATGAAGGGCACTGGGGCATTCTCCTTCACTTTGATTTAAAGTCTGCTCCTCAGTCCACTGCAACTCAGGGACAAAATGTTCTGATGGCTGACAATATGCTCTATTTGTATTCTAGTTGGATATAGGTATCAGAGCCAAGCATTTATTCATTTTATTAGGGAAAGTCTTCAGGCTCTGGGTGCTCACCTTGGTCTTTAATTGAAATCACAAAATTAAAGCCCTGCTGTCATCTCAAAAGCTCATTCAGGTTCCAAATTTAGGTTTATTAACCTGCATTCCAAATGTGTAGGACAGGTAGATGCTTAGGTACAAGGCTCCCTGTCCTTGACCTGTCCCCTGATTAAAAATAAAGTGCAGCCCTGGCCAGGTATCTCGGTTAATTGGAGCATTGTCCCATACACCAAAAAGGTTGAGGGTTTGATTCCCAGTCAGGCCACATACCTAGGTTGTGGGTTTGATCTCCAGTCGAGGTGCATACGGGAGGCAACCGATCAATGTTTCTCTCTCACAGCAATGTTTTTCTATCTCTTTCCCGTCCTCTCTCTCTAAAAACCAATAAAAACATATCCTTGGGTGAGGATTAAAAAAAATAATAATAAAGTGCAGAGGAAGAGAAAGCCAGTGCTCCACTGCAAAAGTTCTGGACTTTAAAAGCACCAATAATTTGTATGAACAATGATGCCCACTTTTGTTTTTATGACCATTTAATAGACTTCATTTCTTAAACTTAAACCACAGATTAATCTTTCCCAACCATGTTTTTGGAAGAGAACATCTACAAATTTATTCAGAGGACTTTAAGCAGTAAAAATCATCTCTGGTTCATTTCAATGGGTCATAAAAGGCCCCAAGAAAAATTAATTTTCATATATATAGTAGATGATTTTCAAAAGAAATTTTCTTATTATCTTGCATTTTTTTAAAAGAGCTTATTTATTTTTATAAACTTGACACATTCACAGTAAAAAAAATCAAGCAATGCAGAAAAACACAATAAAGAAAGTTTAAAAATAACATTTGAATCCTACAACCCAAGGTCAATCACATTAACATTTTGGTGGAACACATTTCTAGAAATACTGCATTTACATGGACCATACTCACGTAATGTATATATCTTCATATCTATATCTATGCTTAATTTGCTTGATATGCCCTGACCCCTCCTGAAAGTCTCCCTTTCCTCTCAACACCCCAGGTTTGAAAGAGCAAACTGAGGAAATTGTAGAGCAGATTGGGAATTCCATGTCAGGAGAGGTATGATCCTTTGCATAAATACTTCAACCCCTTCATGGAGGATTGCAGTAAATCAGGCGACTCTATGGGAGTCAATGACAAGGACTCCTCCTTAGGTCAATATCAAAGCAAGATTGTGCTTGTGCTCTTAATTTTCAATCCTATTTATTTAAAGAAAATCCTAGTTTAAAAACATTTACTTTTTAATAAGTAATCTACGCATACAGTAGAAAATTTACTATGTACCAAATGGCTTATACTGAAATATGTCTCCTACCTTTTCCTATACACCCAGTTCCCCTCCCAAGAGGCAACCATTATCTTCTGTATTAACCTAAGAATATTCTATATACTCATACAGTTATGCATGCACACATATATTATCTCTGCACCACTTCCTCGTGGAAATGGAAACATACCCTAACACTGTCTTACTTTTTTCACTTAATATTGTATCTTGGAGACCCATTATTCTAATCCACTGTATGGATTTACAGACCTGCCAAGATTTATTTCATCAGTTAAAAACAGGTTTTGTTTTGTTTTGCTATTATAAGCCAAAGTAGGAGTGAATGTTCTTAAATATACATTATTTTGCATGACCATGGGTATATTTGTTAGACAAATTACCAAGGAGTGGAATCGTTAGGTCACAGGGCTCATGCACTTTTTAATTTTGAAAGATGATCAGGATGTTTGCTTAGGTAGAACTACTATTTAGCAGTTCTTATTTAATAAGATTATCCTGCTAACTAAATTAGTAGTGTCTTGGTCAGAAGGAACCTCAAAATTCCTTTCTAGAAATGTCTCAACTAGGTGCAAACTACAGATATCTAGGACGTAGTAAAACGGTATCAAATTTGGAGATGTGGAGCCTGCCTGTCAAAAGCAATGTCAAATAGACCCATGGAGTCCTGCAGATGCTGCTGGGCAATGAAAGTGACCTTAGAGGCCTTGAAGGGCAATCTACTGAGACTGCCAGTGTTACATACTGTAGGTGCTGCCTGCTATTAGGCTGAACCATATGAAACTGTAACTGTTAGACCACCTCTAACCTATAAACATTGCAATTTTATTTTATTAGTAGTTCAACTAATATTACATTTATATTTTGGTATCATAGAGAGAATTCCTTAGGAAACGGGTTTAGAGGTTGGGACGTGGAGAGCTAAGAGTGAGAGTCAGGAAGGTGGACAAGGGCATCACAAATTGAGGGTATAGGAGACCCCTGGGAATGCACCTGCATAGAAGGCAAAAGTGTGAATCACAGGACTGAGGTCTCATTTCTACAAATATTCATGGACTGAAGCCGCCATCCCAGCTCCCCATGTGAAGCAGAGAACTGCAGTGCAGCAAGAATGATCGGGTCAGGGCAATGGTGGTTCACACCCCCAGGTATGTGCATCTGGATTAGGGTTTAACCCCACAGTAGATTGAAATTTTGGTTCATTTTGGGATTTGGTACTGAAAACTTCAGTTCAACACTGCGGTCTCTCTGTCCTGCCAGCATAGGCTTAAAAGTGGCCCTGAAGTTCATCTTAAGTGGCTGCTAAGGGGATGATTGTAGGGATTTCCCCACACTTACCAAGAGCCATCCTGGAGCACTGGGATAAATATATGGTGAGGGAAAGTGTGTTTCCTTCTAAAATTATAGATACATGATGACAATGTGAGAGTTTAGAAACAGAGGGGAAAACCCCACCTATAATCACCTCCCTGACAAAACAGCTCTGAATTTCTATAATCCTTTCTACTCCTTGACCATTTGCTTTCATATTTTTACACCGTTGTAGTCACACACTTTTCTCATTTTACATCTCAGTTTTGCCAATTATTGTTTCAAATGGTTGCATACTAGTCTTTTGAATGGTTGTACTATAATTTTCCTATCCCTCCACCCCCATTCTCAGATGTTTCAGGTTGCTTCCAATTTCTTGCTCTTAGAGAAAAGGCTGGGCCTGAAAAAAGGCTTCCATCCACACTTTAGTGTTTTTTTAATTATTATTAAAGTATTCTGCTGCACAGCTTCCCTCTGCCAGCACAGAAATCTATTTGTCTATTTTACTAATATAAAGGAGATAATTTGTATAGCAAGCACTTAAAACAGTGTTTGGGAAATAATGAGTGCTACATAAATGTGAACTATTAATATTACTAGTCAATATCTTTCATTACCAGTGTCAGAAAAAGACCTGCAAATAAAGAAATTTTTGAGATGATATTGGATTGCCCACAGAGAATTAAAATAAACAAATGGGGAGTAGTCAAATAAGACTTGACACTTTTGCCCTAACCGGTTTGGTTCAGTGGATAGAGTGTCAGCCTGTGGACTGAAGGGTCCCAGGTTTGATTCCGGTCAAGGGCCTTGGTTTTGGGCACATCTCCAGTAGGGGGTGTGCAGGAGGCAGCTGATCAATGTTTCTAACTCTCTATCCCTCTCCCTTCCTTTCTGAAAAAAATCAATAAAATATAATAAAAAAAGAAGACTTGACACTTTTAAGAAATGGTGATTAGCTATTTTGTATAATGCTGCTCCATTTGGGTTTATAATTTCTGAAGTGACAGGTTTGGGACAACCTATGTATACCACAGAAGTTATATGCCTTTCTCATCCCATTATATTAAGGGATACATAATGTTGATATATTTTATTAAGTGATGTTAACCTTGATCACTTAGTTAGGGTGGTGTTTACCATACTTTGCTAGGCCATCTTACAATTTTTCTCTTTTCATATTCCATTTAGTAGAGGCAAGTCATTAAGTTGAGCTCACATTCAAACGGAAGGGAATGAAGTTCCACTTTTTGAAGAAAGAAGAATCAAGTAATTTGCAGACATATGTTAAAATCACTACAGTAATTCATTTGGGGGGAGGTACTTCGAGTCTATGCTACTATTCAGTTTCTCCTTAAAATCTCACTCATTAATTTTAGCATTCATCAGGGATCTTGCCTGCACTGTAGCAGTTATATTATGGTGCTCATGGATTTCTGTTTGTACAAATAAAGCAAATACTTACTCATAAACTGATTTGAAGCTTGAAGTTAGTTTTCCTAGCAAAGAAAGCATTGTTCTTATGGCAGAGAATTCATCCTGGAGAAATGAGAATGAGGAGATTTTGGGGTTTTGTTTTTTCTCTCTTTTTCTAGCCTTAAGATGAAAATCAAACCATAGTCTTTAATTTATAACAACAGTCCTCAGCTTTCAGATCACATGTTTGTTATGAAGATTAAAACAGAAGAGTTAGAAGAACCAGAAGAGGTGTTATCAACAAAGTGGGGTACTAGGTACTTGGGCAGAAATTAATAATACACAGAGAAACTTGTTGAATTTTCAGTTTCATCAGCAAATTTTATAACTTCTGGAGTCTTAGATGTTGCCTAAAACATAAAGTCCTTATCCTTCACCCATTTTATTTTCAGTGACATGAGGCACATTTCATAGTTAATTCTCTCAAGAGGGACAAGGATGGTGAGAGAAGGGTAAAGCTCCTACAAACGGGAGAGGTTGGTATGATTGTCATTATCCCAATGACTCCATAAGAAAAAGCAAAAACTTGGCAACACAACATTGCGTTGTTTTTTGGAGAATAACTTTGTCTCCATCTGCCAGGGACACCGAAAACAGGCCTACTCTTTACCGAGTGTGTAATCTCCATGGGAAGAGGGAGAGAATGAGGTGGGAGCCACACCAGAAAGGATGCCGAGAGTTCTATCTTTTTAAAGAACGGCGGGGGCCTTGGAAGAACTTCAACTCAAGAGAAGAAGCAAAACCCACAGTGGTATCTGAACACTGAATTGGGATTAGAGAATGAAAAACATGCAAATAGGAAACCATTCAAAAGACCAGAAGAAAGATTATTCTGTGACAAAAAAAAAAAAAATCCTCCAAAATACTTCCTAACAGTATCATGGAACCTTGACTCTTGACTCTGGGCTGCACTTTGCGTTCCAGATGACTTGTAAAGCAATGATTTATTGGCACCGGAGCCAGGGAGCTTGGGAGCAGTTCAATAAGACAGTGTGGTCTGTGAGTCCTGAATCATTACTCTGCCTGGCAACCTTATGACAGCTGCTGAATCTTGGAGGGGGCCAGGAGGAAACGATGTTGATTTATAGAGGGAGTAGGAACGTTTGTCAATGAAAATATAATTGTACTTCTTCGTAGCTCAGACATCTATGGAAACCAGACCAGCCTTCCTGACAATTTAACATAGACCAACATTTGGAACAGGAGCATCTTCTTAAGACCTTGTACTTTTTGTTAAAGGTTTCACTATCATTCTCTTAATATACTTTCTGTAAGGTAATTGGTGCACACTTCTCCTTTATAGTCTGTAACCTTTGCCATAATGTTAATAAGTGGCCCTCTGAAGGTGAGTGTAATGCACAGGGTACATATATCTTTGAAGGAATAAATTTGTATTTTGTAAGCAATCATAATACCTGCATATGTATATACATGTGATATGACAGTCATAGTTTCGTTTGCTCTTTATAACAACCATGTGTTTAGCACATTTTGAAAGATGAGGAAACTGGGACTCTGCGACTTTAAGTAACTTGGGTAATGTTAACCAGATAATGACAGAGCTATTGGCTGAAGATTAGAGTGTGGCCCCTTGCCCTGTCTTTCCATGGCACTGGCCCCTCTGGATAGAGAGCCTCGTGCTGCTAGCCTCCTATAACACATTGAACAATGAAGGAAGCACATGCTTTGAGGAGTTTGGCAGGGTCAATCAAAAGCAATTGTATTTTCTCTATATTAAGCATCAAAAAATTAAAAGCCATCCAGGCTTGAACTTTAGATAGAAAAGTAATAAGTTGGCATCACTCTAGGTAGAGCCTCCAGGAAAATGCTCTCAGCTCTGGACGGCAGAGAGTGAATAAATAGTCAAACCTTATCATAAGAATAATCCTGCCCAGGACTGGGGGTGGGGCTGCTCAGAGAAAGTGGGGACGATGTTCCAATGGACACCAAAGTTCAGAGGTTCAAAGCCAGAGCAGGGGAGAGCCTTGTGGGCACAGAACCTTGGAAGGAGATTTAAACCAGCAGAGAATGGAACTACCTGAGTGGGAAGGACCTGCAATTTACCTTCTCCCAGGGTGCACGTCCTTTAGGTACTAAAAAGGCATTTGCTTTTCATTCAATACATGAATTTTCTCATACTTGTAGTGGATTTTAAAATCCAAATGTTGTGACATGCCTACAATTTTTTTTCAATCCTATTAGGGATATATATTATGGATTATATACAATGGCCTCATATAATGTTGGACAGAATACCTGTTCAAGGCACCAATTTCATTCTAATTAGGCCTGAAGTCTGAAGTTGTTTGTAGGGGAAACAATGAAAAGATTTATGGAGTTAAGATTTAACCAGATATAACCCTTATTAAGAATAGAATTTGGTGGAAAGAGTGAATGATGTAATCCAATCTCAAGGATTATTTATATTCACACATTCAAATGTGTGTAATGCCTTCTCCGAAGTGTTTCCAAATGTGCAAAAGAACTTTTATTTATTGAAGGCCTTCACTGAAGATGACTCTAAGATACTGATATAAGGCACATGAGTCATTTTAAAATGTGAATATTTAATATTTCATGTTAATAAATAACTTAGGAGTCAGCTAAGTGAGTTGCAGGGCCTGGGCAATAATCCTGGGTCCGAAAGTTAGTATCTCCCCCTCTGCCATGTGTCTAGGTAGCCTTTGCTCACAGAGCCCGGCTTTAGGTTCCTTCCCATTAGAGAGTTACCATTCCCTAGGAGGCTGCCAGGGAAATTGTTCAAGGCCAGTGCCAGGCTGACTAACTCTCTGACCAGACTTCCTCGGGAAGCAGAAGAGCTGAGATGGGCCAAACCCCCTGGTAGGACTCATGGACGCTCAGGTTATCCCTCCCACCCCACCAGACTAGGAGAGGTTGGAACCAATCACAAAACTTCTGAGTCCTTGCTTTCTCCTCTTGCACAAAGCATGCATTTAAATATTTAAGAATGTAAGAAGTTATGAGAGGAATATGTTACATGACTATTGCTGAGAACTTAAGAGTAGTTCTAAAATAAGTCTGTGGGTGAGAAGATAAGATTTTCAATGTAAAATGCATGGTATAGAATTCATGTTATTTCTACCTGAGCCTTCATTTGAGTTCCCATCCCCAGGATGCATTGAGTGTTCGTGGTCAACCCTATGTGAGGCACAAACTGAGGCCTGTGGGACACTTTCTGACTAGCGGTCCTGGGGACATTCTGTGCAGAATTGCACAGTGCCCTGCGGTGTGAGGCCACTCACACCACCACCTTGTTCTAAAATTCCATTCATGGCAAGCACCACTTTACACTGTTGGCTGGAATGCGGTTGGAAGAAGGGGAGGTGGGGCTCAGATGTAGTAAAGAAAGGCTCTCATTAAATCCAATGTTGTGCAGATAATCCCAGAGAAACTCATTTTGAGCAAAGTGTCATGTTAAAGTCCTCCCCCGACTCCGCCCCCCCCCCCCCCCCCCGCACCTTTTCCTGAGGCTTGCCCAAATCAGTTTCAGAAAACTTGGAGAGATTTTGCCTATTGCCCTAATATATTAGAACATAATTTTTCTTTTTGCCCTTTGCAAATAATGATAGATGAGCTAGCTGTTTTTCCAATGGGCTCCGATTCTGCATTTTCTGCAGCATAAAGAAAAAAGTCTCATTCCTTTTATAGATATACAATCCTCTGAGTTTGACCCTTAAAAGCTGTTTTGATCCATGGATGTTGTTGCTGCCAAATTCTCCAACTCCCAAACTACCATTATGCATTTTCTCTCGGACAGAGAATTTTAGGATCATCCCTCCTGACCCATAATAAAGCCATTTAGTTCTCCTTAAGATGGAAGATTCATTCATTTTTTCCTTGTTTCTCCTTGGTAATTATCTCTATTACTACCTATAATCTGGCCAATCTTTTCCAATAACATCCTATGATTAAAGCCAATTGGCTCACGTTGAAAACTGAAGGCAAGTTAACCAGGCACAAAAATATCACCTTTGGATAAGAGGCTGGTGTTTGAGAGATTTTTGTAGGGAAGGGTGGATGTTGACCTGATACTAACATTCAGTTTTTAAAAAGTCATGCTCAAAATAGGACTGAGTAGCATATGGGTAGTTCCTGACATAGACCAAAAGACAGATCTGCCTACAAATGAGGTCAAAGAATGTCTTGTTGATTTTCAAATATTTTCCCAATTATTATACTGGGAAGCCTTTCAGAAAGCAAGTAAAATCAATGATGATGATGATGATGATGATAGTAGTAGTAATCACCACTTATTTAGCTGAGTCATTTACTTTTATTAATTCACTTTATTCTTTCCATAGCTCTTTAATATAAGGCTTAAACGTTTTTTAGAGAAGAGACCTGATTTGCCTAAGGTCACCCAGTTAATGAGTTGAAAAGCAAGGTTTTGAACTTGGTTTTGAATGCTCAAGTTATTTCATGTCCAACACGGTCCTTGGCATTGATGGGAAATAGGAGAGGAGCACAACTCTTTTCTTGCCCTTCGGTTAACAATCTGTCTTGGGATAGATAATACCCTGAAAACTCTTAAAGAGCAATGAACAATCGTGTACAATTAAACCCCCTCAGTACTTAATCCCCTGTTATTAGTTAATAATTTTTTTATTAGATAGTCCCTGTTCAGATTACGAGTGTAGCTTCTGTCTCCCAATTGGATCCATGCCATGAGGATGCACAACCACTGGGGCTCAGCGATGCTGCCAGGCATTTGGGGGGGCGATGTTGAAGCCTGGAGCCACAGCTTTTTAGCTGTATGACCTTGGCAATCACTCTCAGCCTGTTGCCTCATTTAAAAGATAGGAATAATATGTACCTCAAAGGAGTGTTGGAGAAAACAGTGAAATAGTGTGAGGAAACTGGTTTGCACACATGAAGGTCTGCAACAGCAACAAAAACATCAGTCGTGGCATAAAGGCTCAGAAATAGTGCTATTAAAATTCAAATCCATTACAAATTAGAGGTATACCACCACCCCCTGTTTTCAGTACAAACCTTTTTATCTGGCCTGGTTTTGGGGTTGTTTCAACTCTACAGCTCCTTTGAAAATGCTAAATACCATGTGATGAAGTGCTTTGTCGTTGCCGTAGGATTTTGTGAGTCCTTCAGTATTTCTGACCACATGTCAATCATAGTGCCCTGTGCACATCAATTCACAGAGAGTGATTTTTATTAATAGTGGGCTTTTCTGTGTAAGGGCCCCTTTCTCAAATATCTCCCCCAGTAAGGTGTCACCATGAGTAAAGTCCACCATTTTCATGTTTTTGGATAAATACTATTCCCTTTAGCTCTTCTTTTAAAAATGGGTTTATACCTCTGAGGACCAATACATGACACTTCCATTAATCATGTCTACCTTAGTGGGAGTTATTCTACCAGGTAATTTTGTAACAGGAAGTGACCAGACAGCACGGAACAGCTGGAGAGAAAATAATGTGCTGAAAGTTAAGGGAGGAAGGTGAGTGAGAAGGAGTAGGCATAGAGCAACCTGTTTCCCAATTCTAGTCAGAGTCAGCGCTGCACATTGGACATGCACAGTAACGATTCTCTCATTTTGCTGACCTAGGCATTTATAGCAGAAAATAATTAGCAAATTTTGGAGGTTATAACATAGAGGTTTAAATTATAGGCTCTGTAATTAGCTAGATCTAGGTTTGAGTTTCAGCTCTGTCGTTAAGTAACCCTATAATACTAGGCAAATAATTTTATCTCTCTGATTCTCAGTTTCCTCATTTATGAAATGGGGATGATAATGGTACCTACACAAAATTGCAGTGATAATTTAAAGAAATAATGCATGTATGTGTTTAGCACAGAAACTAGCATGCAGTAAATGCCATTACCTATTGTTGTTATTAATGTTAAGTATTACTCAGAGTTAGGCGGGTGGAAAAATTATCTCATTGTGGTATGATGGGTCCCATGACAACCACAGGATACAAACTACAGGTTCAGCCTATCACGATAGTATTAGATATGAAAATTTTCCTTAGAAAGCTAAAGTTGCTCAAATATTTTTAAAATAAAATTTTTATTTTGCAATAATGTTAAATTTACGAGAAAGTTGCCAAGGTAGTATAGAGAGTTCCCATATATCTTTTACCAGCATCCCTAATGTTAGCACACTTGAAAATGTGTTTAGGTGTGACAAAATTCTCACACTCTAAAAGCTCTAGTTATTTTATTTTGTCCTTGTTTCTTTCTAGTTCTTGTTTACCTGGTGTGATAGATGGAATTATTGTTCTCATTCCTTCACTACCAATAGTATTTTTTTAAAATATATTTTTTATTGATTTCAGAAAGGGAAGGAGAGAGAAATAGAAACATCAATGATGAGAGAATTATTAATTGGCTGCCTCCTGCATGCCCTCCACTGGGGATCGAGCCTGGCCCTTGACAGGAATCAAACCCAGGACCCTTCAGTCCATAGGCCCACTCTCTATCCACTGAGCCAAACCAGCTAGGGCAGTGATGGCGAACCTATGACACACATGTCAGAGGTGACATGCGAACTCATTTTTTTGGTTGATTTTTCTTTGTTAAATGGCATTTAAGTATATAAAATAAATATCAAAATATAAGTCTTTGTTTTACTATGGTTGCAAATATCAAAAAATTTCTATATGTGACATGGCACCAGAGTTAAGTCAGGGTTTTTCAAAATGTTGACATGCTGAGCTCAAAAGGTTCGCCATCACTGGGCTAGGGCCTACCAATAGTATTTTTAACATCCACACCTTTGCCATAGCCTCGTACTATAATATAAGCATGAATATATTTGCACTATATACAAAGGATGTGGAGTGAGGTTCTTTCTTTTTCATCGTGTCATTTATTTAAAACACTGGTTCTCAGTCTTGGCTACACATAGATCATTTAATGCCAAGGTCCCACCCACAGAAATAACAATGGCATCATCTGCATTGGGGCCCAGTCATCAGTTTTGTTTTAAACACCTCTGGTAGCTGTGATGTGCAGCCATGTTTGAGAACCACTACTTTAAGGTATAGCATTTTGAAATTTAACATGTGTCATTTCACACTGAGTCTCTCTTTCTGCGTCTGGGTTGTTTATACGAGCCCATCCATTTCCATATGCAGTGCTGATGGCCCTGTCATTACGCAGACTGGTAACTATAATATCACCTGCACTATATGAAACCTTCAAGTAATGCTGCAAAAGTTGAAGAACAGGAAATGCAGTCTGTTTGGAAATTGACACCCTCCTGGAAGAGGAAGGAATAGCAGTATGAAAAGGGAGCTCAGTAATGCACACACGTGGGTACATTTGTTCTATAAACTATCACTTATGTCATTAGAAATATTTTAAACCAATATACTCACGTAGTTCTCACTTCCTGATTCACCTATGCAATCTGGCTTTCAACTTCCTTGGGGAAATAGTTCAGGGGGAAACAAAGGGCAGTTGATTGTCCTTGTCATGCAGAGAAACCTCTCACCTGCTCAGATACCTGCCCAGGTGAAAGGATGTGGTTTAGAGAAAGAACTATTGAATGAGGTCAGGCACTTTTTTTACTGACGCATGTGCTAGCAGCCCAAGGAAGGAATCAATGGGAGTGCTTGTGCATGGATCAAATCACTGACTCCTTGGCATCTGATCATCCCAGTTTTTATTTTTATTTTTAAATATATTTTTATTGATTTCAGAGAGAAAGGGAGAGGGAGAGAGAGATAGAAACATCAGTGATGAGAGAGAATCATTGAGTGGCTGCCTCCTGCATGTGCCACACTTGGAATTGAGCCCGCAACCCGGGCGTACACCCTGACCAGGAATTAAACCGTGACCTCATGGTTCATAGGTCATGCTCAACCACTGAGCCATGCTGGCTGGGCCATCCTAGTTTTTAAATTTGGGGCAAACTGGAGGTTGATTGGAATTTTGACTTCCTTCATTTCACATCTCCTGCCTTTCTTCCTTCAGACATTTCCAGGCTTGGATTTTCAGGTGACCTTTGGCCTTTGTTCTGTGTCACCCTCCTCCATCCTAACCCCTTCCTCCTTACTAGTGGGGTCATTAGGAATCCGGATACCTGAGTTCCAGTCCAGCTCTGCTTTGACAAGTTCTGTTTCACTCTCTGAGTCTTAAGTTTCTAATCTCATTTTCCAAATGTATAAAGTGGAACTGCTGATGCCTGTCCATCTCATGAGGTTATTGGGAAGAGTAAATGAATAACGTCTGTGATTGGGCTTTGTAACTGTAAATCTGGGAGTCAAACACAAGAGTCAGCACATTTGGCCAATGAACTGACCCATGACAGTCCATGATAGCTCTGGTGAGTGCTGACCCAGTGTGTGGCCCCTGTTGTGATCACATGCGGTATCATTGTTTTCTTCTTAAATACAGTCATTTTTGAAGACCTTGGCATACAGAAGGGTCCTGCACCTCTGCTTTGAAACCACTCAGCATTCAGGTCCTGGGAAAATGGAATCACCACCCATTTCCCTCCTCAGCCCTTCAGTTTCCAGCAAAGCCTTTAGGAGCTTCGACACATTCAGGATGAGGAGTGTTTGTTGGGGGTGACATTGGATCCTGAGCAGGCAGAACTTCACGCTTCTGGTTACACTGCTGGATTAGATTACAATTTATTGTTGAGAACTGCAATTAGTTAATAAACAAGGATCTGAATCATCTCTTGGCCTACTGCACCACTCCAGTTTTGTTTCCTTAGGTGAGAATAATAGTGCAACTGGCCTACATAGATGTATGTGTGTATTATGTACTATATATCGGTGCATTATGTATACATGTCCTTATTAATATACATACTCATTGTGGCTCATGAAATAAGATCCCAATCATACACAGTGACTACCTGTTTAGTGACCACCACTTACTCTGCACATTTTACGTGCTAGGGTTTTTATACACAATTAATTCTTACAATAATCCTGCCACATAGTTATTGTCTCTTTTTTATGAATTTGGAATTTTTTAAGATCACCAGAGGAGGGGGTATTTAAACTCAGATTTGTCTTGCAAAACTTGCGAACCTTATACTTCCAACCACTCAACTTTTCTATTTTGCTTCCTCACACAAGATGTTTATTGGAGGCTGTGTGTGTGTGTAAGGGATGGGGAGAGGCTGTCATGTGATTACTATAAAGAAATGAGTCTATGGCCATAGCACCCTAAATATGACCAATCTTGTCTGATCTAGGAAGCTAAGCAGGGTCGGGCCTGATTGGTACTTGGATGGGAGACCGCCTGGGAATACTGGGTGCTGTAGGCTTAAACAATAAATAAATAAATGAAAGGCAGAAATTTTTGTTTATTGTTATGATTCAGTGGAAAGCTTTTATATGTTACTTGATGTATTCTGTAATTTCAAATAGTGAATAATTCAGTTTTAATTTCAAAAATAAACATTTTCTGGAGCTCAAATACACTTCCAATCAATGAAAATTTACCTACTGAAAACTTTGGAGAGATTTCTCAGGCTCTTTAGCATGAGGAAATGGCTTTGAAAGTCTCAAGAAAGAAAATAAGGCATTTCCTCATCAGGAATAACAATGTGACATTGTCTTAGAAAGGATTTTCTTGTTACAAGGAATAGACACCCACTAAACAGGCTGAAACCAGGAGAGGATGCATAAGGAAGCAGAGTGTCTATCTGAACCTAGAATGTTGCAGTGGACTATCATGGTGAAAATGTATCCACTGTACATCCAGCTCCTAGAATAATGCCTAGTTCAAAGTTAAGGTTCAATAAATATTTGTCGAATGGAAGAATGAATGAATTTCTAAATTTCTAAGGGACAGAATCCAATTTGTTCAGGTGCCCATAAGCTGGTCCAATCAGTTTTGGTCAGAGGGCTGATTATGTAGAAGAGGTCATATGATTCCCAGAGAAGGACTATAGATGGAGAAGACGCCCCAACAAGTATCTTTTAAAGAAGTAATGAGCCCAGCTGGTGTGTCTCAGTGGTTGAGCCTCAACCTATAAACCAGAAGGTCACGGTTGATTCCTGGTCAGGGCACATGCCCTCATTGTGGGCCCAATCCTGGGTAGGGGGAGTGCAGAAGGCAGCCGATCAATGATTCTCTCTCATCATTGATATTTCTATACTAGTAGCCCGGTACACAAAATTCGTGCACATTAAAAGGGAATTAATTGCCCTAACTGGTTTGGCTCAGTGGATAGAGCATCGGCCTGCGGATTCAAGGGTTCCGGTTTCAATTCCGATCAAGGGCATGTACCTTGGTTGTGGGCACATCCCCAGTGGGGAGTGTGCAGGAGGCAGCTGATCAATGTTTCTCTCTCATCGATGTTTCTAACTCTCTATCCCTTTCCCTTCCTCTCTGTAAAAAATCAATAAAATATATTTTTAAAAAAAGGGAATTAATTAGCAAACTGGCCACCTGTCCATTCCATGAGGAAAGGGGCTCCCTCCTCCCTCCTGTCAGGGTCCGGGTTGCAGGTGAATGGGGTTCCTGGCTAGCAGGCCATTGACAGCAAGCTATCCAACAGCGGATTCTGTGAGGAATAGGGCTCCCTCCTTTCTACTGTCAGGGTCTGGTTTGAAGGCTGGCCATGCCCCCTGTTGGGCCAGACCCAGAGTTCTACCACCCCGTGGCCTCCACCTCAGCAACCCAGGACTGACTGCTGCTGGGCGCTCCTGGTGCTCCAAGGGTGGGTTCTTCCCTCAGGCCACACAGGAAACAGCTCGGGGAGGGCGCAGCCCTTTGGCAAAATCTTTTACAAAACTCATGTAACCAACCTCTGAGGGCGGGTTCCTACCCTCAAACCTCGCCCTCTGGCGTACAGCCACTCAGGGAACACAGCGGGGGGGGGGGGGGGGGGGGGGAGAGGGCGCAGCCGTTGCCAAGACAACCCCTCCAGGACTGACTTCCTTCCGCTTGGTCGAGGTTCTGGTGGTTGTGATGAACACCACCCAGGGTTTTTATATAAGTAGATCTCTCTCCCTCTCTGAAATCAATTAAAATTTTTTTAAAGGTAGTAATGAGTACCTTGCCTTGATGGAACTGCTGAGCCCCCTTTTCCAGTGAAACAACATGGCCCTGTTAGGGAAGCACTATGACACTGGCACAAGGTAGAAGTGGTTGAACAGAAAAACCATCTTATTCATACTTTATCTCACTTTAGAATATTGGGATAATGGAAATATTTTAAAAATATGAAGCAAACACCTTGTTTATGAACTAATAAACCCTGTTAGTGACCACCACTTACTGAGAACATTTGAAAGTAGTTTGTTTCCAATTCATTAGGAGCAATGCTATTAGAGTGCTACTTCACAAGGCAAAGATTGAAGTAAGGGTCAATGCTTGGTGCAGAAACACCTGATTGACAATTTGAAGATTTTGGTAAATCTGTAGAAATCACCTGAATCTGGACTTGGTCAGGGAAAGGTCAAGTTTCTAAGAGCATAAGAGACCCTTCCCTGTTTAGCTACTACCTACTGCCTTTGCTCACCTGTCTTTGTCCACCTCCCATTCTCCAAGTTCTCAGCATATTCACTATTGCTGTAGCCACACTAAATTCTCATCTTTCCCCAAACATGCCTTCCCTTTCATGCCCCAGTCCCTTAGTTCAAGCTTTCCCTGCTGCCTAGATGTTTTTGTCTTACCTTTTGGGTAAATGCCTACTTACCTTCAAGGTTCCACATTTAGTTAGCCATAAAGTCTCCTCTGAGCTTCCCTCTATATCCTCAATTCCCCTACCCCTTTTATTCTTTTCCTTACTCTAGAGCAGGGGTCCTCAAACTTTTTAAACAGGTGGCCAGTTCACTGTCCCTCAGACCGTTGGAGGGCCGGACTATAGTTTAAAAAACAAACTATGAACAAATTCCTATGCACACTGCACATATCTTATTTTGAAGTAAAAAAACAAAACGGGAACAAATACAATATTTGTATTTGCATGTGGCCCGCGGGCCGTAGTTTGAGGACCCCTGCTCTAGAGAATATATAGAGAAAACTACATGCCCAGAAGTTCTTGTGGTAAGCTTAAGTTTGTGACTCAGGTCCATCAACTGGCTTTACCCACCTGACAGATGAAGGTAGAAGTGAGCAACAAAGACAGAGGCCCCAGATGGGAAGATCACCCTGGCAAGCATGTGGTAGAAGCATTTGGTTCTTCTGGGATCGCAGCATGGCTAATGTGTAGTCTCTGGCATCATAGGTGCCAGTTATGGAAGGTGCAGAAGTGAAGATACCTAGAATAGTCCTGTGGTATGGGTGATAAGGTATTGTTTTCTGGATGTATAGCATCCAGGCCTGATCCTCCTGGAAATTCTCTGATGGTCTGATCTGCCCAATACTCTCTAGTAAATCCCCTTGTGCTTTGACTGCAACTAAAAACCTTTGCTAATACTGCACCCCAGCACAAGTTCTAGATCTTAATAAGCTTTGGGTTGCCAATGCCTCTGATGTGGTGAATACTCAGGAAATGAATGAATGGGTGGATGAATGGATATGTCTCAATGGGAAGTCTCTGATTCTGTAGGTTCCAAGGTAGGAAGGAATGGGAAAGGTGTTGGGGACAATAACATTGAATTTGAAGAGATAGGCTGAGTGGTAAGTGCACAAAGGAACCAGAAGGAAGCTGAGAAAAAGTAGCCTTCAGTCCTGTCAGACAGAACTCAGGGGCAGCTTTCAGTTAGGTCATGCTATGCCTACATATACCCTATTGATTCAATATCTCCAGCAAAAAAAAAATCTGGTTAATTTCAAAGAGCATAGCTGAACCTTTTGCTCGGTGTGCTGACTAAGCACTCAGTGGGCTGACAGAATCATATTGAGTGGCTGGGTTGGTAGCACATCAATAGACAGTCTCAGACCCAGCCAAGTAGAAGGGTGTAAATTGGAGATGAGATTGGGTCTGAGAGGAGCACTTCAGGGCTAGGGGTGCTGTGCAAGTCTTGGGGTGATGGAAGGAAATAAAAGGAAATGTGGCTTTCATATTTTGTTGTGATTATTTTCCTTTTCATTTTTTTGTGGCCAGTAGTAGGTTGATAGCCAGCTTTCTTTCTCATTGACTGAAACAGCTGCTGCTGCTGCTGCTGCTGCTGCTGCTGGTGTTTAGCAATCTAGAAACAGCATCTTGGAAATGAATAGTTGGAAATATTTGATGGGACACTCAGTGAGAAGCAGACATTTAGAAAGTTACGAAGCTTTACTCTGGATGGCCTGTCAATTCCACATACATGCACTCATTAGGTAACAAGACCTAATTAAACTATTTGGAGTGATGATTGAAAAATAAATATTTTAAGGGGCAAGAGAGCAAAATTTAAACGCTCATTTCTTTAGTTCACAATGTTGACTGAGGAGTCCGGATAATTACAAATGGGAATAATGCTTGATAATTCTATAGTTGCCTGTGTTTACATTGGACGCAAAACCAGGGAACTTGCCTCCTAACTGAGCCCTCACTGATGTCCTTTCCAGAAAGGCCTTGGAGAACAAAGTTTGTATCACAACCAAGCAACAAGCGGAGTTAATCGTGACATGAAGCACAGGAGAGCAACTGGGGGTAAACGTTCAGACCAAGGGAGTGAGATGGGGGTGGAGAGAGGAGAAAAGTGCCAACCAGCCAGTTAAATGGGAGATGTTTTTTGAGCATCTGTGTTTGTGCAAGGCCCCTGTGTTAGGTACTGTGTGGGGCGGGAATGGGGAGAAGGAGTCAAAGAGACATCTAAGACATCTACAATGTTCCTGGGAGGCATGACATGAAAGGAACATGCTATTCCAGAAGTGTGGGGTCTGTGCCAAATCCGTACTTCAGGAGCTCCATGGATGGAGAGGTTGGAGAGGGTGAGGACAGATGGAAGAAGCCTCTTCAAGTAGGCAGGTGTCAGTCAACAAACACCAAGGGTTCTTGGTATTGAGATACAAGGTTGATCAAGAAAGAGTCCCTTTCCTCAAGGGGTTCCCATTCTGGGGAGGAAGGTAGATCATACACAATCTTAGAATACTATTATTAGATAGAAATATCAGATTTATTAATCAAGGAGATGTTAGCTGCATGGAATCTGATGACCTACACTCAGACACTGTCACTTCTGATACATTTTATTATTTGAAACAGTCTCAATTCTGCCCAGGTTTAAGTAGAAGTGACATAGGCTACCCATTTCAGTAGAAGAAGTGTAAAAAAATTTATGGACATATTTTCAATCTGACATGGAAATAAACAAGAAAATTTAAAATTTTTAACTCCTCTCAAAAGTCTCCAAAGCCTGGGACATCAGTTTCTATCCTTTTCCACACAAAGAACTTGCTTACTTAAAACAAAGTAGAAATCCCCCTGAGAAAATACTTATTGTCTTTCAAGGAATAGCACACACTCACAGCATATAATTCAAGACAGCTAAACACAAAGAATTCAGAATAGTACAAATAATGTAAAATATCCTTGAAAACTTACTACCTAGAGATAATCACTAACTGTTGAAGAATATCCTTTTGGATATTTCTCTACGTGTTTACACATATAAATATGTGAATAGTTTTATGTAAATAGGATCATGCTATTGAGCTCTTTTGAAATGTATTCTCTTTTTTCCACTCAATAACATGTTAATTTTTCTACATTGCAACAGAAACTGTTGGTTTCTTACTCAGTATCTATTGTCCCTTCATTTCTTAGCAGGATTCCCATTTTAATTCAGGAATCCAACCCTCTGTGAGTGGCAATTCATTTTTGGGAAGGCAGACTCCATCTCTAGTCCCCAGGGTAAAAGATGATTTGACTTAGTTAAAATAGCAGTCCATTCCCCTGGCCAGTGACTGGAATAGTGATGGAATGTGACATAATTCTGGTTAAAGTGAGGGCAAGACTGAGGGCAGGTTTTGGGGCATACATTTCTGTGATGATACAAAGAGATAATTCTGCACCCTCTCTACTTCTACCATATGTTGTCATTTCTACACACGATGTCTAAACTACTGCAGCTTCACGTAGTTTTTGGTGTGTTTTTTTTTTATTGGAAAACAAATTACTGTTTAATTGAAATGAGTCGAATTGTGTCTTTCTGTGACTTATAGCCAAAAGTGTTCTAACTGATGCATGTCCCCCCAAAAAACTTATGCAAAAGTACTTTGAATGGCTGCCTACTCTGCTGCATGGGTATGCCAGAACCAACTCTAGAAAAATTCCCAATTGTTTGACATTTAGGCTATTTTCTAAAATTGTTGTCATTGTTTTTGTCATAATCAGCAACACTGGTATCAGTACTTTCTTTTTTATTTATTTATTTATTTATTTATTTTTTTAATATATTTTATTGATTTTTCACAGAGAGGAAGGGAGAGGGATAGAGAGCCAGAAACATCAGTGAGAAAGAAACATCGATCAGCTGCCTCCTGCACGCCCCCCAGTGGGGACGTGCCCGCAACCAAGGTACATGCCCCTGACCAGAATCGAACCCGGGACCCTTGAGTCCGCAGGCCGACGCTCTATCCACTGAGCCAAACCGGTTCTGGCTTTCAGTACTTTCATTAATTCAGTTTTTAGGTGCTCCTTGGTGTTTATGCATCTTCCAACCTCTGACAATAAGTCTCTAACCCACAAGATTGGTCCTCCTTAGACACAGGTTCTTTTTTTTAAAAAATATATTTTATTGATTTCTTACAGAAAGGAAGGGAGAGGGATAGAGAGTTAGAAACATCGATGAGAGAGAAACATCGATCAGCTGCCTCCTGCACACTCCCCACTGGGGATGTGCCCGCAACCAAGGTACATGCCCTTGACAGGAATCGAACCTGGGACCCTTGAGTCCGCAGGCCGACGCTCTATCCACTGAGCCAAACCGGTCAGGGCAACACAGGTTCTTAAATCTGCCTGTCTGTCAAAGAGAAAAGTATGGGGCTTTCAGTTATCCTCATTTTTTTCTTCCTCTGGTGGAAAGAGCATGGATTTTGGAACCAAATAGAAATGGTTAGAGACGCCTGCCATGTCCTAGACAGACTTCATGCTCTGTTTGTGAGAATAGAAATACCAGCTTTCAAAGCTGTCCTCAGGATTAAAGGAGATGATGTATATGAAGCAACTCACTCTGAGTTACCTCCCGTCTGGAGCCTGACACATCATAAGCGCTGAAATGGTCATTACTCTCACATTGCATTATTTACCATCTGGAGAAATGTGTGTGGAAGAACAGGAAGAGGGGTCATTGCTCTCAAAATGTGTCAGTGAGATGTTATTTGCATTCTTTCCAGAAGGGCCAAGACTTCCTGCTACTTTTTTTTAACTTTTAATTTTAAAATAATTCTAGATTGACAGAGTGGCAAAGATAGCATAGAGAGCTCCTGTATGCCCTTAACCCAGCTTCCCCTAATGTTAACATCTTATATAATCATGCCACATTGATCAAAACTGACAAGTTACCATTGTGTGGACGAAAGGGGCCACATGCTAACCTGACAAGCTCAGGGAAGGCCTGCATGGCAGTCTTGCAAACTCAGAGACCTAAAGTAATCACAAAGGATGGTCTGAAATTAAACTTTAAGTGAAAGCAGTTATGGTGGGTAGTTACATCCTAGGCCGACATATTCACTGACAAGGTAAACCTTTACCTTTATTGAGCCTGTCTTTTTGCATCTATAATAACATACCCTTGAAATGTCTGGGTAACTTGTAACTTCCCTTTTTCTGGACCCCTTGGGACACAACCTAATATGCCTGGGCTCCAGGACAGATATCACAAATTCCTCCATTGTTATCATGTTAATTGTTCCTGCACCCACCTAAATATGTGTCTATCATTTTACTTTTTATCCAATCCCAGGGGTTTCCCTGCTTTGCATTCTCCCACCTCTCTAGTCTATCACCAATGGATTTCATGTAACCCACCTACGTCCCTTCCTTTGATTGCAATAAATTCAGATGTAACCTGCCATTCTCCGGAGCATTATCTCAATTTGTTGAGGTTCTGCTTCTAGGCAATTGTCGACAGTTTGGCTCAAATAAACTCACAAAAATTCTCTACAGGTATGAATGTTTTTATGTTAACGATTGGTAATACCACTAACTACACTACAGTTTTTCCACTAATGTGCTTTTTCCATTCCAGGATACAACCCAGGATACCTACCATATTGCTGGCTTTTAATAGACTTGGAGCCATTTCCTTGAGGGCTGAGCTGATCACACTTCTGTTGAAAAATATCCAGGCACTATTTGCCCAGTGCTATTGCCCGGTGCCACCCTGACAATTCTACGGGGTAGGAATGCCTGTCTTCATTTTATAGATGGGGAAACTGAGACTCAGAGAAGTTGAGAGGCTCCATCAAAGTCGCTGAGAGGCAGAGCAGAATTCAGAGCAGGCAGCTGGTTCATGCTTAGCTGCCTTGCCCAGAGGATGTGGTTGGTCTCCTGTCCTCTCCCCAGAGCCTGTCCTCAGTGTGTGGCTGGGAGGGCAGAGAGGGTCCATGAACAGGGGCCCCTTGCTTGTGGGCAGAGTCAACTCTGGCCAAAATTGGCCCTTTCAGAGCATGCATCCTCACTCTGGATTACCTCCTGACCCTCAAGCCCCTTTCTCCTGTTCCTTCCCCATCAGCTCTGGCTCTCAGGAAGTTGCTGCTTGTCAATCTTATCACAGCGCTGGGCCACAATGCAAAGGCGCCTCCTGGTGATTGCATTTGAATAGGGACCGGAGCCTAAAGTCACACAATGAGGCTGGTGTGGGAGTGGGGGTGATTTGGACAGAAGTATTGGGCAGCCTTTCTAGGCCACTGAAGGCCAGAAGGCGGCTCCTTCTCCACTTACCCAGAAGGCTTACTTCACCACCTGAAATGTCACTGACAGAACCCTTCTTGCTCTCATTCTGTGGGACTGCCCTGCTCCTGGGGACAGGGAAGGGACCTTCTTGTAGTCAGCACAGCCTAGGATCTTCCCGATTTCCCTCCCAGGAGCGCTGTCCCAGGGGCAAGCAGGCGGCAGGGGGTCAGCTTGCTCTCTGAGCGCCCAGCTACCTCACCCCTGCCAGCCCTCCGAGGGGCCACAGTGTGTGCTGCGGGTCACCTCCCAGCAACGCGGTCAGGAGCTGTATGCATCACTTTCCCCAATAAGGAAACGGAGGCTTGAGCTGCCCAACTAGCAAATGTGGGAGTGTGGACTCGACCCTGCACCTGCTGGCTCCCCAGTGTAGAATCCTTCCACGATACCACCTGCTTTCATGATGATTGTTCTGGAAACAGGACCATTGCCAAAACCAACCTCAGTTCCTGGTGCCGGGAGAGCCCCATGCTGTCCCGCAAGCAGATCCCAGGCTCTGGAGGACCAGGCTGGTGACAAAGCCCCCTTTTAAGGGCCTGCCTGGAGGTGATAGAGGGCTCTGCTGGCAGGAAGGAAGGTGAGGCAAGGGCCTGCATGCAGTCAGGGAGTGGGCATTTCCTCATCTGAGTGACACAGTTTGAAGAATGCCCATTGTGAATTAGTCTCTATTTATCCGGCAGTGAGGCCTGGCAGGGGTATTCCCCAGGCCTGGAGCAGCTTTAATCCTTTTGTTTACATGAAGAGAGTTCAGTGAAAACAGCATCCTCCTAAGCTGGAGCCACATTTCAGCCGCAGGTCTGCTCAAGTCCTGATGCAGAAACCGGCTTTGGGGGAAACAGTCATAATATTCAGAGCTGCAACCTGGGGTGACTCAGCTCAGAGTCACCGGCTTGCCATGGCACCCCTCTTGCTCGTGGGTGGCTTTGGGTGACTGGATGGACCTGGAAAGTCCTTGCCGAAGTGTGTGAACAAGAACAGCTACCCTGCCCTGAGCTCACCCTACACACCTACACTTCCCAGATATTAACAGGGTTAATCCTCAAAGCAACAGGGTGGTAGGCGGACAATTACCTGCACTTTATAGATGAAGAAACCGAGGCACAGAGAGCTTAGATATACTGAGAAAGTTCACACATTCATTCAGTGGCAGAGCTGGGAGTCGAACCCAGGCAGGCTGATTGGAGCTGGTGCGTGCGGACTGGGACTGGTGCGAGCAGTCTGGAGGGATATAGACCAAAGGGCTCCTGCTGGCTGCCTACAGGTGATTTTCTTCAACTTTTTAATTTGTCTTTCTTAATTTTCTACAATATACATTTTGTGGGGACAGGCAAAACAATAAAAGGATTTATAGTATTTTTTAAAAAGAGAGGGAAGCTAAGTCCTTGGTGAGTACACGTTGCACAGGGCTCCCTCTCAGGGGTGTGCACAGAAGAGCAGTTTAGAGTGGACACTGGCTCAGGTGGGCAGATGGCAGACAAGTCACTGACACAAAATGAACGGTTTGCTTATTGACACAATCTTGTATTGATTCGATTATTCATTCATTCCTTCAAAGAAGTATGGAGCCCCTGTTCTGTGCAGGCACTGTGGTGGGCGCAGGGATGTAATTATGCCTAAGACAAGGTCACTACCCTCCAGGGCATCCCAGGCCCAGGGCGGGGTGGGGAAAGTTGTTCTTTTAGTTAAGCACTTTGTAATGTGTTAAGGCATCAAAGAGTTTGGAAGTCTGTTCCCTCTGCCAGAGATGGCATCCTTGAGGGCAAAGACTGGCACCTACCACATATGCCAACCATTCACTCATTCGTGCACTTTTGTTTGCATCAGCACATGGTAGTTGAACATCTAGGGCAAGCATGTCAAGCTCGCAGCCCTCGGGCCGCATGCCTCGTTTATTTGGCCTGTGTTAGCCTTTGAGTTTGACATGCTTGATGTAGGGTTTTCAGCAAAGGACTAGCCCAGGTGGGTTGAAGGAGGCAAAGATGAGGACGGGTAGAAAAATCTCCAGTGAGACTTGAGCAGAGGCTTAAGAATTGAGAAAGTTTCGCCAAGTGGAGAAGGTACTTCCAGGTAGAGGGAACAGCGTATGAAAAATGACAGCAGTGGGAAGCTGCCAGTGCATTTCAGAAAGTGCTAGTGGTTCAGTATGGCTGGAGCATGGGGTGTGTGTGGGAGGGAGGGAGGACTCAGGGAAGGATGGGACAGGAGAAGAGTGCAGAGCTCACATCCTGGTGGCCTTTGTCATGCTAAGGAGCTGGGACACAACCGTGAATCAAATGACGGAATGAGGGCTATATGTGCAGATGAAGGCTAGGTCATATGAAAGAATTCTCCTCCTCCTCTTCCTCCTCCTCCTCCTCCTCCTCCTCCTCCTCCTCCTCCTCCTCCTCCTTTTTCTGTTTCATAAGCCCTCCTCTCCTTCTGTATAAAGGAGTGAAAGGGTAGGAAACTAACATTTTTCGGCGTCTACTATATGCCAAGCCTTGGTGAGCCGCTTTGCTGCCTTTAATCCTCACTCTGGCACTTATCACCAGCCCATGCATTTTCCAGGTGAGGAAACTGAGGCTCAGAATGGTTACCCTCAGAGCTGAGGTTTCCACCAAAGTGCATCCAATTCCAAAAAAGGTGCTCATTACACTGGGCTGGACACAGCTGAAAGTGGAATTAAGCTTTGCAAAGTGTTTCGTGTTCCTAGGCTCACTGGATTCTCAGCATGACATTGAGTGGTAAATTGGGCAAGAATTGTCACCCTGATTTTCAGGAGGAAAACTGAGTCACAGAGAGGTTCGTTGACCACGTGACAGTGATTTGAGAGTTTCGGGATTAGAGATCTCGTCAGTACAAAACAGGAACCCATCTGCAAACCACACATGGAAACAAAAATAACCCCGAGAGTGCTTCTCAGTGCAAAGCGGCTGTTGTGGACATGCCACATGCCCACTGGAGAGAGAACCTTCGCATGTGGAGCTTTGCCGCTGGAATAGCTGGAGGGGCCCAGCCAAGTGGCCGAGCTAATCCTTCCTCTGCCTTCTGCCTGCTTCCTCTGTCACCTCAGAGGAGGGTGAGGGGAGGCCCTCCAGAGGGGGCACCTACGATTCTCCAAGAATCCCTCATTTAGCTCCCAAGACCCAGCACAACCTGCGTGCGGAATGTTGGTGCAATTTTGACAAGATGCTCACAGAGGTTCAGTGACTGGTTTTAATTAGGCCATCTTTGTTTACGTTTGATGTTTATCAGCTAATTGGCATGGCAAGGTGTGAGTCACACAGCTTTCCCCTGGCATGGAATCAGTTTGTCAGAGAAAAAACCAGGAGAACAAATGATCCCAATTACGAGAGAACCCACCGGGCTAATTATCGTCCCACTAAGGACGGAGCCTCCCCTCCTGCTGCTGCGGCGGAGGCTGCACCAAGTACCCTGGGATCCTCCCACTCCTTCCCCCAGCTCCTGAAATCCAGAAACCCAGGATCCAGGGCCCAGCTGGCTGCCTGAAGATCTATTCTCTTAAATTCAAAACCCACATGTCCCCTCAGCTCAGACACATCAGGACAACATTCCCCCTTTAGTCCAAGATCATTCTTCCCTGTTACCCCTCTCACAAATGATAGCTTAGGTATGTTGTACTTTTCCTGTGCGCCAGGCACCATTGGAAGCACAATTCTTTATTCCAATAACACACTTAGTCGGGCCCCATTGTTATCTCCATTTTGCAGATGAAGAAACTGTGGTGGGCAGAGATTAAATAACTTGTTCAAGGGCAATCTCAACAGAAGTGGGATTTGAACCCACATGATCTGTCACCGTAGCACTTTCTATTGGCCATCAATGATTCTTGAAGCCCTGAAATCAGCCAGTCAGGATTCTTTAGGCAGATTTTTGGGGTGACTCCCCTTTTATGTAGGTACAACTGCCTTCTAGGACAGTGCTGTCCAGAGCTTTCTGTAATGATGCAAATGTCCCACTGTGTTGTCCAACGCAGTAGCCACTGGCCACATGTGGCTGGTGGGACAGAGGAACTAAATTCTAGATCTTACTTCATTTTAATTGAAAGAGCCATGGCCAGTCGCTACCATGTTGGAGAGCAGTCATAGTTGGTCAGCTCTTATTCCTCAGATGCAGAGGTTCTCTAATCAACCCTGTATTGGTGTCATTCCCCCCTCCCCTCTTTTCCAGCCTTTCAGCCTCCTGTTGGGCTTTCTTTGGATGGACAGGACCAACAAGTCGCAGGTCTCTTCATTTTCTGTATTCTCCCCTCCTGTGCTTTAAGCCCCTCTCCAGCCGAGGGGCTTGTGTGGAGGAATGTGGTTCGGCTGCCCTTGAGTTGAATGATGATCGTGGACCTTTGGAATGTCCACAAAGCCCCACACCCTCGGCCTCCCCACTCTCCCTCCTTCGCTGGGTAACAGATGGCCCCAGCTTTCACCAGCAGGGCCTGAGCACATTGTCACTCCCAGCTGAAAGTGAAATATTCAGTGGCATTTAAATTAAATAGACTCTAATGCTTCAGTAATATTAATTACGTTTTCATTCATCCCTGGCCTAATAAATCAATGCGTAAAGAGGGGATGCTCGGGAGGCTGGCAGGCTAGTGGGGCCACTGGGCCTTTGTGTGAGCCCGCACACAATGCCCCCATTCTTACTGGGCT
This sequence comes from Myotis lucifugus, assembly GCF_000147115.1. Lineage (NCBI taxonomy): Eukaryota > Metazoa > Chordata > Mammalia > Chiroptera > Vespertilionidae > Myotis > Myotis lucifugus. Next base: position 3,723,571 of record NW_005871140.1, read on the forward strand.
GCGCTTGCCCCTGCAAACATCTGTGCTCAGCCCCTCTTGAGGAGGAGCCAAAGTGGTAACATTTACACTCTGCTCGTCCAATTTGTCCCTGCACTGCTCCTGAGTCAACAAGAAATGTGAAGGCCACACTGAAAATAGCACGCAGGATTGAGGTGTGTGTGTGTGTGTGTGTGTGTGTGTGTGTGTGTGTGTGTGTGTAGTCAGATATTTGCAAAATTTGGGGGGCAGAGGGTTAGGGGACTGATACAGAGAGGAGTATGGTGCTGAGACTTCTCTTTAAGGTGCAGGATTGTGTTAGCTTAGCTTTAACCATGGGAGGAAGGAGAAAAGAGGGAAAGAAGGGGAGGAAGGGAAGGAAGGAAGGAAGGAAGGAAGGAAGGAAGGAAGGAAGGAAGGAAGGAAGGAAACAATAATAACAGCTATTATGGAATGACTGCTTATGAGGTGCCAGGAACTATGCTAAGCACGCTCTTATTTATTCCTTACAACAATTCATTACATGAAATAGCAACTATTATTGGCCCATTTTACAGATGAGGAATTTATTTGTGGTTCATAGAAATTAAATAACTTGCTATGCTTTCTGCCCATGTCTTTCTGACTCCAAAGTCCACGATCTTCACTTCCAAGATCTACTTCTATCAGAAGGAAATACAGAAGAAAGGGATCTAGGAGTGTAGTTTGGGTGGGGGGCAAGGGCCAAGCTTTAAGAAGTTCGCAACTTTCCCTGGAGTTTCTGAGCGTTTTTGGCTTTGGGGAGGTCTATCCCCACTGAGCAGTAGCCTCCACCCCACTCTGGGACTATCCATCTGTAAAAGAAGCCAATAAAACAGTCCAGAGAGCCTGCCCTCCTAAATCTTTCGGGACAAAACCTCCCACTTGTGATGCTTCAAAGCTGCCCAGAGCTACCAGTTTACCCCCAGAAGACCCAATTCAATGCCTCTGATTGGAAAATAAATAGCCTTGCACATAAAAACCGCAGGCCAATTGTGACCCCAGGAATGGGAAATTCTGTCGCAGACCCCTGCACGCCTGACTACCAGGGTAGGGCAGTCTCTCCGACTGAGCCGAGTGGGAACTGGACTGAGGGACGGGGTGAAAGTGAGGATTTCAAAAGTGGCTCCTTAGAAAGATTTCTTTTCAACTGAGATATAATAATTGACCTGTGAGTCAACACAATGATCTAATACAGGTAGATATTGTGAAATGATGGATTTTTAAAAGCCAGATTAAAAAATAAATAAATGTTAAATTCCACAAGAAATTACATATATATTGTAGAAAAGCTAGAAAATACATATAAACAGAAGGAAGGGAAAACATCACCTTAGTTATTCTGCCAGAGCTAACCTTTGGTACTTTTCCTTCTAGAGCAACGGTTCTCAACCTGTGGGTCGCGACCCCTTTGGGGGTTGAACGACCCTTTCACAGGGGTGGCCTGAGACCATCGGAAAACACATATATAATTACATATTGTTTTTGTGATTAATCACTATGCTTTAATTATGTTCAATTTGTAACAATGAAAATACATCCTGCATATCAGATATTTACATTATGATTCATAACAGTAGTAAAATTACAGTTATGAAGTAGCAACGAAAATAATTTTATGGTTGGGGGTCACCACAACATGAGGGACTGTATTAAAGGGTCGTGGCATTAGGAAGGTTGAGAACCACTGTTTTAGAGACTCTTTCTACCACTGCTTAGCAAAAAATGGACCATAAGATGCAAACTGTTTTGTCACCGGCTTCTCCCCCATCCCATAAATATAGCTCAAGACTTCCCCATGGCATTAAGTACATATATTCACCACTGTGTTTTGAATGACTAGTTTTGCAACTTAGGAATGAAACATGCTTTATTTAATCAATCCCCAATTCTTGGACATTTGGCTTGTTTCTATTTTTTCCCCCTCCCACACATAATATTGTAACACATTTCCTTGTGCTAAATTGGGGTACATTCACATTCCTGATAAGTCTCTTAGAGTAAATTTATCAAAGAAAAATTGCTAAGTCAACGTGAATATACATGCATAGTTTGATGGTAGATATACTGAGTGTTTGTTCGGATTTTTAAAAAATTACTTGGGAAGCTAAGTCTCAATACCAAACCCAATTTCTTTTTTTAAAAAATATGTTTTTATTGATTTTTTCTTTTAGAAAGAGAGGGGAAGGGAAAGGGAGAGATAGAAACATCAATAAGAGAGAAATATCAACATCCATTGGCTTCCTCCTGCACATCCCCTACTAGGAATTGAGCCCTCAATCTGGGCATGTGCCCTGATCATGTGCCCTGACCAGGAATCGAATAGGAGACCTATCAGTGCATAGTCTGACACTAAATCAATGAGCCACACTGGCAGGGCACAATTTCTATCCAGTGTAAATATCCTCACCCTTCATCACTTAAGCCCGACACTCAACACAGGTTTGACTGTGCAAATCCAAGCTTTGGAACCTTCCAGGCATCTTGTTGGTGATTAGGGCTCAGCCCCTGCAGCTCCAGGATGAAGGCAGCAGCATGAGTGTTCCACAGGACGGCGCTGAGTCTGTGGCCCAGCCTGTGCTCCTGTAGTCAGCCTAAATCGGTTCAACATCAGCTCCACCTGTGACTGGCTGTGTGCCCTAGGCAGTGGTCAGCAAACTGCGGCTCGGCAAACTGTGGCTCGCGAGCCACACGCGGCTCTTTGGTCCCTTGAGTGTGGCTCTTCCACAAAATACCGACTTCTGTGCATGGGCCACGAAGTTTAAATCGCACTGTACGTGCGCGCCCGCACGTGGTATTTTGTGGTATTTTGTGGAAGAGCCACACTCAAGGGGCCAAAGAGCTGCATGTGGCTCGCGAGCCGCAGTTTGCTGACCACGGCCTAGGGCCTAGGAAATCACCCAGCCTCTCTGAATCAGCCCCCCATCTGCAAATTAGTGAGTGATGCTTGTGTCCATCTTATTTCTGTGAATGTTAAAAAATATGTAACACACTTAGCACAATGCCTGGTACATGGTAAATGTTCATTCAACATTTGCTACTGTACTGTTATTATAGTGACCCACTAGTGTGCTATGTAACTGAACTCTTATTTACTCCAGTCTTGGGTGGTTTTCTTGGATTCAGAAAGAGAAATCATTGATTGCACCCTATTTAAATCTGCCTACATTACACTGAAGGTGATTTAATTCAAGTTACTATCAGTTGAAGCCCTACCATGAGCTTGACGCTGTGTTTTACACTTTGGAGGGAGCAGAGATGAGGGTACCTCCAGGAGCTCACTGGCTGGTTGTCACGCTGAAACATGCATCAGTAACTCAGATCTAAGGCAGCGCGTTGCCAATGATGTAACGAGAGGTGCAGATAATGTGTGGATGAGGCACCCTGAACAGTATCTATGGGAGGAGGGATTTGAAGTGGGGCTCACAGAGATCCAGTTACTTGTCCAAAGCTACACAGTTACTAAGATTTGTAGCTGGGATTAGATGTTAGGTCTGTTTGGTTAAAAACTCATGTTTGTTTACTCCATAGTACCGATAAGCAGATAAAGGTCAAAGTCATTCTAAAGCAGACTAAGGCTGCTCAACAGAAATGACAGAAATGCTTTCCATCTGTGCTGTTCAGTATGGTGGCTACCGAACACCTGAAATGTGACTTGTTTGAGTGAGGAACTGAATGTTAAATTTTACTTAAATATGGCTAGCGGCCACTGTGTTGGACTGCACAGGTCTAGACTGAGGAAACTGATGTTAGGGAAAGGGTAATGTTGAAGATCAAAGTTTTCCATGACTAGAAAAGTGAGCTATTTGTAGAAAAGAAAAAGTGAAATGGGAAGCAGACACCTATTGGAGAGGCACCGTTAATAATAATTTAAAAAATAGTTTTCGTGGAGGCCAAATTATTTTTCCACCCTTGGCTCAAGGCATCCACTTGGTTGATGTGCTCGGACCATGCCATCTTTGTGGCTCTTTGTCAGACAGCTTGGGGCCCAGCCAAAGCCCATGGGGAGGGCTCCCTTTGGCAAATACATTCCCCTTCTTCTCTGTTTTGTATTTGGCATTAAACCGAGTAACTGTCTCATGCTGAAACCACCACACACATCTAATTCCCATTTTGTTCTCTGTCAGATACAGGCAGCGAGCTGATAGAATAGCTGACCCTTTCAGGTCAAGGAAAACTTCCTACCTGTAGTTTTTCATGATTGGAACTGGGCGAAGACACACTAGGCCACGTGTGGAGGAGGTGAGTCTCCCATCAGGAGAGGTGTTCAAGCACGGGCTGAACAATCATGGGTATGTTGTATCAAGGTTGTGAATTTCAGGCAACAGTGGAAAGGTGGTTGGAATAAAAGGTCCTTTATGTTATTTCTAATTCCCAAAGCTGGACTTTTTGTAAAGCAGCACCTTTGCTCTATAAAAAATCCTCATCTATTCATATCCAATAGTCAAATGAGTCAAATGTAGACTAGGGACCCCTGAGGTCAGGGATATGTCACATTTACCCCTATACTATTGAGCCAGGTGTGGTGCTTGGCATGTGCAAGGTGTTCAGAAAATCCTGACTTTGAGAGATCATTCAGGTCTTGATGTCTTAACCTAGTTTTCATTTGCTTTGATGAGAGTAAATGAACTAAATAAATTCAATGCAAATTTGGGTTACTCTTCATAAGGACCAATCAATCCTCCTGTATAAATTTATTAAGCATCCTGTGTGCCCAGCCATGTATACATAAAAGGGAGGGAGGGAACTCACAATGACCAAGTGTATACTATGGGCTGAGTAGTGTGGTGCATCAGCATACATTTTGTAGTATAATATCCACAAGCTTGGAAGAGGGATTAACATTCCCATTTTATAGTTGAGAAAGCAGAGGCTTGACAAGAAAGCCATCCAAAATCATATACTAAGTGACTGGGAACAGTCAACAGCCTTCAGTCCTAGCCCTAAACTGGTTTATGGGGCAGGTGGATTAACATTTATATAGGAGAGATCACTGTTGGTAAGGACAGGAGACTGGATGGTCAACTTGGGAAATAATGTGGACATCTCAACACTGAAGTGGTGGGGAGATGTCTTCTGAAATCACCATGCCTAGTGCGTCACATAGTAGCTGTCGGTAGGTCCCTAGGAGCACCATAATAGATAATATCAACTCTTCATCTCAGCCCTTCTCATCCTAATTCTTAAAAGTTCTTACCTGACTGTAGGAACCCATAAATTGGTGTCTAAAGAATTACTTCAAATAAAAGACCCTTTTCTTTCCAGCTCCTTCCCATTGGCCAACTTTCAAAGCGGTTTAATTAAGAAAGTGGGAAGGCACTTATGATGCTGGGAAGGCAAGACTTCAGGGATGGCTGATATAGGTGCCCAAACGATGGTATTAGACAAATCTCTCATGTGCCTTTTGGCTCTTCTTCTGCTTCCACTTCATTATCAGGGATGGCCACCAGCCGCTCCAGACTTTCTTCTTACCTGCTTGGCATCCTCAGCAGAGACCAGGCAACTTTCCCCCAATAGTTACAGGGTCTGCAGAAATGTAGTACAATAAATAATGTTGCGACTGTGAGTTTCCTCGAGCTAGAGGTTTGCGCTGGGCCTGACAGATGTCAGGTACTGCTGTGTTTCCCTTGAAATTTTAAAATATCCTGAGGTAGTCCTGGGGGTTCTCTGTGGCGCTCCAGGCACTTGGTTGTACAGTTTGGGATAGAAGGTTGTTGGGTTACATTCTCCCCTTGCCTGACTTGCTGCTTCTCTCCCTTTCCTAATTCCTGGCCTTATTCCTTCCTGTTCTAGTGTTTTGAGTTCCATCCTTTGCATTTATTAATGTACTAGAGGCCCGGTGCACAAAAATTTGTGCACTCGCGGAGGGGGAGGGGGGTCCCCCAGCCCGGCCTATGCCCTCTCGCAGTCTGGGACCCCTTGGGAGATAACAACCTGCTGGCTTAGGCCTGCTCCCGGGTGGCAGAGGGCACGCCCAATCCCTAGGTGCAGCCCCTGGTCAGGCTCAGAGCAGGGCCGATTGGGGAGTTGGGGCACCACCCCATCATGCACAGAGCAGGGCGGATCAGGAGGTTGCGATGCCACCCTCAGTCACACTCAGGGTAGGGCCGATTGGGGGGTTGGGGCACTGCCCCCTGTCACACTCAAGGCAGGGTCAATGGGGAGGTTGCTGCACCACCCCCTGTCACGCACAGAGCAGGGCCGATCAGGGGGGTGGGGCGCTGCCCCCTGTCACTCACAGAGCAGGGCCAATCAGGGGGTTGGGGTGCTGCTCCCTGTCACTCACAGAGCAGGGCCCATCAGGGGGTTGAGGAGCTCCCCGCTGTCACTCACAGAGTAGGGCCGATAGGGGAGCTGGGGCACCGCCCCCTGTCACACACAGAGCAGGGCGGATCAAGGGGTTGGGGCACTGCACCCTGTCACACTCAGGGCAGGGCCAATGGGGAGGTTATGGCTCTACCCTGTCACACACAGAGCAAGGCCCGTGGAGGGGGGTTGGGGCGCCACCCTCTATCACCCACAGAGCAGGGCCGATCAGGGGATTGGGGCACTGCACCCTGTCACACTCAGGGCAGGGCCGATGGAGAGGTTATGGTTCTACCCTGTCACACACAGAGCAGGGCCCGTGGGGGCGGGGGGTTGGGGCACCGCACCCTGTCACACACAGAGCCGCAGGGCAATCAGGGGATTGGGGAGCTCCCCCCCTATCAGGCACAGAGCAGGGCTGATCAGGGGGTTTGGGGGCTGCCCCCTGTCACGCTGATCCCAGTGCCGGGAGCCTCACTGCTCCGCTGATCCCGGTGCTGGGAGGCATATTACCCTTTTACTATATAGGATAGAGGCCTGGTGCATGGGTGGGGGCCGGCTGGTTTGCCCTGAAGGGTGTCCTGGATCAGGGTGGGGGTCCCCACTGGGGTGCCTGGTCAGTCTGGCTGAGGGGCTGAGGGCTGTTTTCCCGCTGACAGTTGACTAAAAGCTCCCAACCGCTCCTTGTTTTCTTTTTTTTCTTTTTTTATTCTGGGCCAGCTTTAGCTCTGCGGCCTCGCTGCTGAAAACATGGATACAATGTTGCGGTCCGGGGCTGACTGAAAGCCGGTTTTGTTTAGCTTCTTATTTGCAACATAGTAATAGTTGCTTAAGAGTTGCAGTTGAGAGTCCGGCAAGTGAGGCAGGGAAGTTGGAGTCTGCAGTTCCTGGAGGAAGCAAGCCTCCCTGCTCGCTTCAGTGCATGGCTGCCGGCCGCCATCTTGGCTGACAGTTAATTTGCATAAGGATACGCTGATTAGCCAATGGGAAGGGTAGCGGTCGTACGCCAATTACCATGTTTCTCTTTTATTAGTGTAGATTGCTTTAAGCATGTTACTTACTTTTTTCTAACTTATTCTTTCTAACTCTTAGTGATATGTGAGGATCAAATGAGATTCTATATTTAACGAGCACAATGCCTGGAAGATAATCAGTGTTCAGAGTTGTAATTATTGTTTTTCTTATTATTGTTATTAATATTAATACATGGGGAAGATATATTAGCATTAAGCTCATCTGTGAATGGCAGAAAAACAAAATAAGTGGCTTAAATAAAATGGAACTTCACTTCTCTCTCTTGCAAAAGGCCAGAATGATGATCCAGGGCCGATGCAATATTACCCAGTGCTAGGGATTTGGGCTCTTTCTCTTATCTACTATGCACATCTGCATTTTCAAGACTGCCTCATGACCCAAGACGGCTGCTCTAACTCCAGCCATCATGCCCCACGCCAGCCAGAAGGAAAAAGGCAAGGAGAGAAGTTCATGCTCTCGTCCTAGAAGCTGCACACCCCAGTCCTGCACAAATCTCAATGCTAGAATTTACGTTACATTTACCTGCAAGGGGAATAGAGAAGTAAAAAGTTATTCTGGGTGGCCATGGTGCCCAGCTGAAAGTTCTGTTACTATGGGGGAAGGGGAGGCTCTGTCATAGCAGGACAGTTGGAAAAAAGCCTAGAAACTGGGCTCACTCTGGATAATGGAGCTCAGAGAAAACCATGCTTCTGCTTAGAGGGAAACACTGCACACTTTCGCCTCCTGAGGAGAATGTAAGACTGAACCCAGGGTTTTGAAGAAAGCTGGAAGTTAAAACTCAGGTCTGACACTCTCTTCCCTCAGCCGAGGCGCTTAGGTCTGTCTTTCCCCTCTCACTGCCAGCCTGGGCTGGGAGAGGAAGGGCCCTGGCCCCAGACAAACTTGGTTTGAGGCCAAATTCCAGGGCTCTTGGGGCTGACTGGCAGCCACTCTGTCTGAGCAACCTGGGGGATCCTGAGAAAAGAATGAACATCCGAATCCCAGAACAAAATCAGCAGCAGTGATGCTCCTGCTGCCCGGGTCTGGCTAGGAGGCTGCACAGTGGGGAGGATGAGGTCATGGTGACAAATGAGAGGAGGGGGAGGCCTCTAGAGGGCCGAGCTGAGAGAGGGAGTCAGAGCAAAGCCAGCATCAGGGGCTCCATCTCTTGGCCTGCCATGGCTCTGTAGTGATTTTGGATTTCAGTCTCTCCAGCTAGAAGATGGGAAACACATCTGCTGTCTTCGCTGCTTTATAAGGCTGCTGTCAGCAGCAGCTAGGGTTAAGAATGTCCAGAAAGTGAATAGAGTTTTTAAAGAAAACCGGGTTTGTTTGCTGGAATGGGGGTGGGGGTGGATAAAAAGGCAGAGCACACAGAGGAGTTTTAGGGCAGTGAAACTATTCTGTATGATACTATAATAGTGGATACAAGTCATTATACATTTCTCCAATTCATAGACTGTATTACACCAAGAATGAACCCTGAGGTCAACTATGGACTTTGGGTGATAATAGGGCATCAGTGTTGGTTCATTGACTGTAACACTGGTGAACAATGTTGATGGTGGAGAGGCTGTAGGAAGGGTAGTGGGGGTACGTGGGAGTGGATATGTGGGAACTCTGTATTTCCTGCTCAGTTTTCCTGTGAACCTAAAATTGCTCCAAAAATTGTCTATGATTTAAACAAACAAACAAACAAACAAACAAGATAGTAAATGAAGTTGACCTTGGGAGTAATATTGCCAAGTCAGGGCTGAGTAAAGAGTTACTGAACAGCTGTTGAAATCAACCATGCATATTCATCGTCTGGTTCAAAAGCCAACTAGAAGGCTACAAGGACAAGTAATCAGATATTAGGTAAATAGTGGTTATTTATCAAGATAAATGTAGTTAAAGAGATTAAGAAGACCCCAAACATCCACACAACATAAAATTACTCACGTCTTGGTGTGGAGTGGTCTGTGTGATGGGGGTGATAGTTCACTTTGGATCGTGGAGGCAGGAAGTAGGTAAAAAGGTGGCTGCCACATTATCTGGGTCTTACTGGTGTGCCTTTCAGTCATTGTGTGATCATGCCTTTAACTCCTGCATTTGGCAGGTACAGTTACTCTGCAAGTACTTTTGTTCAGCATTCAAGTTTTTCTGCTCTTTGAAGAAAACTAGGGTTATACACCGCCCTGAGGAAAGTACAACAGGGACCCGTGCCTAGAGCATCGCTGTCCCATAGAACTGTCTGCCGTGGTGGAAATGTTCTAATCTTCACTGTCCAATATAGTAGCCACCAGCCACATGTGGTTACTGAGCACTTGAAATGAGACTAGGGTAATTGAGGAAGTGAATTCTTTTCTCATTTTAATAAATTTAAACTACAATTTTAAAGAGCTACATATGGCTAGTGGCTGCTGTACTGAACGGTGTGGGTATAGGGTCTTACTCCTCAGTAGTTTATTTTCTACTCATCTTAGGTCTCTCGGATATTTGTTTCTTATATATGTGCATGTGTGTGTATGTGTGCAGGTGGGGGGTGGGGAGTGGCGCATGCATTGATGAGCATATAAGAATGCTGTAGAACTTCCCATGGATGTCGTTAACTCACAAATATTCCAGACCCCAAATGACAGGGCATCATCTTACACATCTAGAAAAACTTTTACCTGAAAAAAGCAGAAGATGCATGGAGTCCAAGAACTCAGGCAGGAGTTTTACAGAATTTTGTTGCTGTACATCTTCTGTATGTTTTTATCGTAAAGAAATAGATTATGACATTTATAATTATACATATACTAGAGGCCTGTTGCATGAAGATTCATGCAATAGGCCTTCCTTCCCCTGGCTGCCTGCACCAGTTTTCCTCCGGCTCCTGGGACCTGGGCCTTTGGTCTGGCCGCAGCGGAGAAGCAAAGCCTCTTCAGTCTTCAGTCGTCTTCAGTCTTCAGTCTTTGCTCGCACCTGTGTATGCAAATTAACCCTCCATCTTTGTTGGGTTAATTTGCATACTCATCCTGATGGGCTGGTGGGCATAGCGGAGTGACCAATTTGCATGTTTCTCTCTTATTAGTGTAGATAATGAGTGAGGCAGTCAGGTCAAGGTTCAAGGTTGGGCCCTGGCTTTGCCACCAAGTTGCTGTGTGAGTCTAGCATGTGGCATCCTTCTCTGGGCCTCAGTTTCCCCATGGTTACTACAGGGTACATTTTTGGTTGAAAAACATAAAAATGGAAAACTTAATTCAGACTGGTCCAAATATGCAGCAAATTAGGTCAAAGTGTGTACCATAGGTTTCTTACCTTCAGGACATCTCAGAACCTTTAATATGCTCACAGGCATTGTGACTCCCCAGGTAGGGGATCCAGTTGATGTCTTTCCTAAACTTCCCCAAATTTATTCCTGTTTGAGGAGTATCTTGTAGGCAGGACTAAAGTTTTGTGGAACACACTTAGGGAAATGCTGATTTGGAGGCAGCATTGAGTAGTTTTTTTGGGACACAGTTCTCTCCTCAAATTTCACCCCCACCCCCATCCAGCCAGGTGTGCAGGGAAGGGGTTCTGCACTCAGCAAAGAGCCAAATCCTGTTTTCCTTTGCACAGATGCAGCTCCCCATGGCCCCAGCCATGCAGCTGCCCCCAGCAACCTGTTTTGTTCTGAGCATGGACCCGGAACATGTCCCTGCTGGAGGGATAGTGTTGACCGAGACCCCCAGCAGTATCGCAATCTCTGTGGGAGCTGGCAGCACCTCGCAGAGGGCAGACTTTGGCTCTGCACTTGTACAACCAGTTGTAAATTCTGCTGAGCTCTATGGATCCATCTGGATGAAAAGGTCTGTATAAATGCAAGGTCATTATCATTATCAGCTGTCCCAGTTGGAGCCCAGCGATTCACAAGCCCTCAATCAATGGGGCTTTTCCAACAATCCCGTTCTACCCAGCTTGAAAATGGTGTAATTACATGGAGCTGCACATCCTCTGAAGAGACAGAGGGCATGTGTAGCCCCATGTCTGTCCCCAGTGTGATGGAGAGAGGAACCTCCCAGATCCCCAATTAGACACATGGACAGAGGTGCCCTTTAGGCCCTGCTCCGGTCAGGGACAAGAAACTGAATGCCCCCCTCCATTTTGTCCTGGTAGACAAGAAGGGGTAGCATTTTTTTTTCTCCGTCTGCAGCTCAGTGCTCTCAGGAGGCCCTGTAGAGGCTGCTTGAGACCTCTCCTACTTTTTTTTTGTTTCCTGATTTCCTCCAGGACCAAGGAAACATGGACTCAGAGATTCCTCCTTTTGGAAGCTGCCAGCCCACAGCACACAGAGGCCAAGAGAGGCTTCCTACTTGGGCCACTCTGAGCTGGAGAATGGAAGCCCCACCTCATTCTTTCCCTACAAATCTCCAGTCCTTCCAGCTGTGTGACCCTGGGGAAGTGCCTAACCTCTCTGAGATTTCTGAAACAGAATGCAACTCTAACCTGCCTGAATGCAGGGGACCAGGACCAACTCTTTTGGGGGCCCACTAGCCTATTATGGCACCTATGGGTGCCATAGAAGGGGAAAATAAAGAGACACACTTCATTTTAAAAACAGATGTCCTCTGTTTCATATATCCAAAACAGAGAATGGGAACTCCTTCAGGGGGTTTAAAGGACAGCTCAGGGGTCACAGAAACTTACTAAGAGTCGGGCTCTTAGGAAATTCACCAGGGCTGACTTTTCTGCTCCTCACTGGTCTGACAGCAGCCTCCCACCAGCCTCCTGGGCCTGTGCCCCGCCCCAGATGTGGGGGGTAATGATAGTGTGGCCCCCCAGGATCCTGACTTGCCCCTAAGCTCTGGTGAATCATCTCTAATGAGGCCAGAAGCTTTCCCCTGACTCCAAATATGCTTTCCATGCAATGCCTGAATCATGCCCCACCTTCTTGATGACCCCCCCGCTCCCCGCTTCAACCTCTATTCTCTTGAGAAAATGACAGGGAGCTGCCAAGGAGATGTGGTTAGAAAGAAACCTAAAGTGGGAGAATAAAAGAAGACCACTTCCCCTGTCACTCTAGAGACACAAAGTCCAGGCCACTTTCACCCCCAAACCGTCCATTCTGTCCCCAGGACAATGACTCCTTCACTCGGGTTCATTTTTAACTTTTAAAAATGGCCTCTGTGACCCGGCAGGGTGAGGCTTTGCCCTTTTGGTGTGAGAGAAGTGGCCTTTCTGAGGTTATGCTTGACACACACACACAAATTCTTCATGACCTTGGGCCACATCTCTGATAATAGACTGGCTGGGTGAGGAGTCCAGCCCACTGACCTCCCGGGTGGCCAGGGTTCTCTTGGGACCTTGGCTGACAGGACATTCAAGAGCACCAGGGACACACTTAATCATGTCTGGGGAGCAGGGTCCAGGCAAGCTTGAGGAGCACTGCAGCCTGAGATCTGGTCCATCCGGAGCGCTTGGGCCAAAACATCCTGGGCAGCTGCAGGTGGTCCCCAAACCAGGTCTCCATTTGGGGCAGTGAGACCTCTAAAGCCTCTTGTTTATGACTGAGGACTAAGGCAGGTCTGTGACACACCAGCTCCCTCCTTCTAGTTCAGTCTCCAGGACTCTGTTCCAGGCTCCTGTCGCTGGTGGGCACTGCTCAGTTATCAGTGCATGTGGCCATGTTTACGAAGCCTTAATATTTGATGCTTTACGATTCTAATAATAAAAACATTAACTCTACCTCCTGTCATTCTTAGAAATGAGACTGATTTACCCCCTTCTTTAGGCCTTTATGAGATCAGATGTCAGATATTTAACCTAAGAAATATTTAGAGTATGAAAAAGAATGTAGCCCTAGCTGGTTTGGCTCAGTGGATAGAGTGTCAGCCTGCGGACTGAAGGGTCCCAGGTTTGATTCTGGTCAAGGGCACATGCCTAGGTTGTGGGCTTGATCCCCAGTGGAGGGTGTGCAGGAGGCAACTAATCAATGATTCTCTCTCATCATTAATGTTTCTATCTCCCTCTCTCCCTTCCTCTCTGAAATCAATAAAAATAGAATTAAAAAAAACAAGAATGTAAAAAACACCCAAGGCTGCCCTAAAAAAAATCATAAAGAAGTAAACAGGCTGCCCTAGGTTTCCTAGCGCATATTTCCCAAGCTGTGCTTAGCAAATATGATCCTCATGGGCACGGCCTTTTATTTAGCAGTAAACCCTCCCCTGACTCCATTTGTGAACTCAGCATTTAGAATGTGAAGGGTCACATTAGCTAACGTGGACGGAGAGCCCTCCCGAGGGGCTGATTTTTATTCAACCCCCCGGGAAAGGAGAGTGCATGTGGCGAGAGGTTCGGGAAAGGGAGGTAAAGCTGTTTTTGAGTCTGGTAGACACTGGAGGAGGTGCTCACTGGTCTTCCACGTAAGCCTCACAACCAATCCTGGAAGTAGATTTTGCAGCTCTGGTTTTGCAGATGAGGAACCTGACGTTCTGAGGCATTAAATAAAGTATCCACAGTCCCGTCACCTCAGAACTAGGATTAATGCCCGGGGGTTTGGCTTCTCGTTCCTGGTTCTTCTGAGGACACCACGTGCTCTCTCTCTGTCTTCCTGGTGCTATTGCTGGTAACCATGGAAGCCAGGTGAGGAGTTTGTTCATTTCTCCAAGCCTCAGCATTCTGCCCTAGTAAATGGAAATGAACATATGTGTCTCACTTCCTTCCCCGGGTTGCTGTGTGGACAAAATGAGATAATACCCGAGAAGAGGAACGAGAGAGCCTTTCCCTGCCTTCTCTTTAAGGTTTCAGGCCAGCCCTGCCCAATTTGTCCACCGAGAGGAGAATGGCTCCCGCTGTGACCCTAGAGTAGTAAGCCAACTTTTAAACTCGTACCAGCACATCTCAAGGCAAAGGAGTGTTAAAAGCCCACACCTTAGGGTGAAATTCTGTCCCATTGAGACTCTGCAGAGAAGAAAATAATAGGTATCAACCACCTTGTTTCAAGCTTCCTCAACCTGACATAGGAAAGCAACATGGCTGAAGGAAGACCAGAAGTTTTTCACTCGATCAGCCCGTGGCCGATGTGACAGTGGGGGCAGAATTGTTAAAACACCCTGGGCTCCAGCAGCCAGGGGCAGTAGTGACATACAGGGTGTTTCATAGAATTCTATATGGGAATTTTTCAGATTGAACCTCAATCCTGAAACTATTCAACTACCAAGAAGATGGAGATGCCATGGGACAGAACCGCAGGCCCATATAACACAGGGGCAGCTGGCCCAGGCACATCGTGTCCAGGTTAGAGGGAAGCAGAAAGCCACAGGGCCAAGCAAATCAAGAGAGAAGCTGTTGGGGAGAGGAGTGAGGGAGGAGCAGTGGGCATTTGACAAAATACATCAACGAGAAAGGATCTCCTTAGCATTACTTTTGGCAAAGCCCCTGCAATTTCTAAAAACCCTTTCCTTTGTGAGAAAATTTCCAATATGCAGAAAAGTTGCAAAAAATATCCAAAGAACTCCCAAGAACATACTCATTACCCAGAATCACCAGTGGTTAACATTTTGCATATTTACTTTATCATTATCTTCCTCACCACCTCCTCTCTCTATAATTTCTTTCCCTATTTCAGGGCAAGTTGCAGACACGATGCCACTTTACCCCAAAATACTTTAGTGTGGATTTCCTAAGAACAAAGTCATTCTTTTACCTAACCTCAGTAAAAATAAGAAAATTAGAACATTCAGCAAAATTTTTTATTTAATCCAGGGATAGGCAAACTTTTTCTGAAAAGGGCCCCACAGTAATTATTTTTTGTAAATAGGCCCTATGGTACCTGTCACAAAAGTAGTATACAAGCAGTTGTCAGCAATGCATAAACAAATGGACTTGGCTGTGTTCCAATAAAACTTTATTTATAAAAATGAATGGCAGGCAGGATTTGGCTGGAGGACTGTAGTTTGCTGACTTCTGATCTAACCTAAAGTCCATATTCAATTTCACTCATTGTTCCAATAATGTCTCTTTAGGTAGATCCCCCTGCCCCATTTCAATCTAGGATGGCACATTGCATTTAGTCATCATGTCCCCTTAATGTTTTGTAACGTAGATGGCTCTTCAGCCTTCTTCTATCTTTCATGATTCACATTGTTGTAGAGTACAGGCTGGTTATATTGCAGGATGCCCTTCACTGTGGTTTTAGCAAGGGCATTGGCCCATAGAATCAACATCGGAAGGGGAGAGCGTGGGCAAGTAGAAGAGGCACTCAGGCCTGACTACAGCACAGAATGTGTAGCAATAAAAATAGTTGTTAATAATAATGAGATATTATGTGATATTGAACATCTATGTGCCAAGCACTGTAAAAAGCATTTTAACATACAGGATCTTTTTAATCCTCCAATGATGCTATAGGCATGATCTATCATTGCTCCATTTGGGGAGAACAGAGGTGTAGAGGATGGAAATTGCAATAGTGACCCCAATTCGTCTCTCCTTTCCATATCTACTATCTTTGCAATATAACTTTGTCATTCTTTCCACAAAAGGAGGCAGGTTTATTTCCATACCCCCTGACACCAAGTTTGACTATGTGACTTCTTTTGGCCAACAGCATGAGGCAGAAGTGCCAGTGTGCCAGTCTGGAGCATGGGCCCAAGAGACTTAGCATGTTTCTGCTGCTCTCTTGTGCCTCTGCCATCGCCAAGAGAACATAGGTGGGCTAGTCCTCTGGTCCCGAGAAGAGGGTGGGAGACATGTGGAGCAGAGCTGTCAGCAGCCAAGCCCAGCCTAGGTCAACCAACCCCCAGTTGACTGCCAGACTGGTGAGTAATAAAAAATGATTATTTTAAGTCACTGAATTTGGAGACAGTTTGTTAGGCAGCAATAACTAACTGAAATAAACGGTTTGACTAACTTGCCCATGGTCACACAACTACTAAGCTGTTTAGCTAGGTTTTGAAGCAAAACTAATGATTCCAGAAACTTCCATTTTAACCACTATGCTCTAGTGATATTATCACTGTATAATTTATGCTTAAGCTCACAATATGGTAAGTGGAACATAGTTCTCATTTCACAATGTAGCTATTTCCCAACAATTCTTGTATTGACTTGATGAAGTCCATATGTTCTTAGAGATCCGGGGTTCTTAAAATGCTGGGGTCACAGAGTATTTAGAGAATCTGATAATAGCTCTGAGCCCCATTTCTTTCTCTTTCCTCTCATGACAAGATCATACAAACAAACACAGAATTTTAGATACAAGTTTGGATGGTTGGTAGGTTCCCTCAAATCTTTCTCATAAACCCCCAGAAATGTATGAACTCCAGGTAAGGAATTCTGGTTTTAGATCAGAATCTGATCTGAGGAGGTACCCTTAATGGTTACAATCAAGATTTTTTTTTTATTATAAAACTACAGCTGGACAGACTTACTTGCCAGATTTTTCCTTTCATTTGTTTAGCTTTTTAAAAAATTTGATGCCAAGCTACTTTGTCCAGCCTCACCCCTGTCCTGTCTTCCCACCCAAGCCCCTTGGCTACACTCTAAACCCAAAATCATCTTTGTGGCAACTTAGAAGCAAGT
Organism: Myotis lucifugus; assembly: GCF_000147115.1. Taxonomy (NCBI): domain Eukaryota; kingdom Metazoa; phylum Chordata; class Mammalia; order Chiroptera; family Vespertilionidae; genus Myotis; species Myotis lucifugus. Next base: position 3,740,413 of record NW_005871140.1, read on the forward strand.
GGGGTTTGTCAGAAATGCTCTCCTGCTCCATTTCCTCTGCCTTTGCCATAACCATTGCCAACCTCTGCTTTGTTCACATTTCCAGAAAAAACCAGACCAGAGAAAGCTAAATTTAGACTAGCCCAGTCAGCCTCTCCTTCTTCCTTTCTGGTAGGGGTTGGTGTTAGTTTCTATCCCAGGCCCTGCATCCATTTAGTCACTACCAATCATGAATGGTTATTGAACATATACTATGTGCCAGATACAATGCTATGAGGTAGAAAAATAGTAACAGCTAACATTGATTGAGTGCTTGCTGTGTGCTAAGCATGGAGAAGAGTGCCTTTTACCTGTCATTGCATTGAGATCTTAGAACAATCCAGTGAGGTAGGTTGTATTATTATCTCTGTTTAGCAGTTAAGGACTCTTTGGCTTAGCTCTACATAAGCTGATCAGAGGTTGTGTCAGGACCTGAACCCAGATTCTGAACCATGTTCTTATCTACCGGCATTCTTTAGCCTACGGCTAGCCTCTGGACTCCTGTACTGTTCTTTGGATAATCATTTATGCTGACTGAAGTTAGGATGAATATCCTAAGATGATCTCTTGGCTGGAGTTACTCCATAAAGTATAACTCTCCGCATTCTATTGACACATACAAACAATAAAAGACTGTCTTTTAGGGAAACCACACACAAGGAGCTGATAAAGAAACACGTTGTCCCTTTCCTCAGAGGCAGAGGAGAAGTTTGTAACTGGTCTTTAAGAGATCATCCAAAAAAGTCAAAGCTGCTAAGGTTTTTGTTTTGTTGTATTTAAATGAGAAAAAATAAAATTTTAGTTTGATTCCCAGTATCCTTGTTTTATTTTTGCCACGAAGTTGAGGTGGAACTTGCCACCTCTGTAATAAGGATTTGGTTCTTTTTCTGAGTACCAATACGACAAGGTGGTCCTGGAGAGACATCCTGGTTGACAGTTGGCCATCATCTGACTCCCAAATCACTGTGACCCTGGATTCACCATGAGTGAGTGCTGGAGACCTGGCAGGTGCCTCTGGAAGCCACCATGATGATAGCTGTCTATTCTTCATGAGCTGCCCATGTCTTTTCTCTGGAACAACCAGAAAAGGGTTCATGGGGAAGGAGGAGCATGGGTCTTGAAAGCTGGTAGTCTGCAATGTGTGGTAAAAAAAACACACACTCATGAGTGAAGAGAGAAACTCTAAAAAGACTGTAACCCAATGTGGACTAAGCCACACAATGATGCGTTGTATCTACCATTTTGTGGAATCTGTCCTTCTGAAGCAGTTGGCTTCATACCACAGCCCAAGGAAGAGATCCAATTTATTAGACACATACAGACAATAGAAGACTGTGTTTTAGGGAAACCACACACACGGTGCTGATAAAGAAACACATTGCCCCTTTATTAGAGGCAGATGAGAAGTTGGTAATTAAGAGATCACCCAAAAAGGTCAAGGCTTCTAAGGTTTTGTTTTGTTGTATTTTAATCACTTTCAATAACGACAACTATTATCTAAATGCCTTCGAGGCAGCAGATGAGATGACAAACCCAGAAGCCAGATAGCACTAGGGAAATCAATGGTTCCTTCACTGGGAAGGACTGAAGGTATTCCAACTCGGGGATCTGAGGATTTTCAGTTTTGAAAGTAGCTAAAGGTGCTAAGGAAGAACCCACTGGTCATACTGACAGGCCACGGGAGACTGATGAACTTGCCAATTTTCAAGGAAAACAATAGTAACTCTTATCATCTGGGTCATTACCATCAAGCAGGGAACTCTCTGGTCACCTCAGACAATGTGGACTCATCTTTAAGACCAACCTGATGAACAAATGAGCAACCTAGTTCTCAGTGTGTGGGCAAGTGAACCCATGTTGGATTGCAGGTGAGCTGGGAGATTACCAGCCGATTTGTTCTAAGTTCATGGTCCCAGACATTGCCAACTACATTGAGGTAGGGGTGGAACCCAAGAGAAGTAGCTGGATTCAGGTTTTTTTTAAGTGTGCAAAGAGGACTCCAGCCTCCTCCATCCCCATCTTTTAGGGATCCTACACATGCTGGGATGACACTATTTCTTTGGAGGGAGTGGAGGTCAAGGTGAGGTGAGGTGGGAATTGTTATTCCTTCCCTTTCCATATCTACCAAGTAACATCAGTTTCCTATTGGGGGGAAGAAGTATTTTTTCCATTTATTTTTATTTATATATATTTTTAGAGAGAGTGGAAGGGAGGGGGAGAGACAGAGAGAAACATCGATGTGAGAGAGACACATCAACTGGTTGCCTGCACACATGCTCCAACCTGCCCGGGGATCAAGCCTGCAACTGAGGTATGTGCCCTTGACCAGAATTGAACCCCAGGCTCTTCAGTCTGCAAGCTGATGCTCTAACCAGTGAGCAAACTGACTAGAGCAAGAAGCTAATTCTTAATCTTGCCTCTAGTCTCTCAAGTTGAAGGTTTTAAAATTTGTCTGGGATAAAAATGCCTGAATCTGTTCTTTTTGTTAATTGTTCAATCTGTTCTTAAGGTCCAGAATTCCCTTTGCTTTCCCACCAGACTTTGTTGAAAGCTAAGAATAGCAGGCAGAGTTCTTAAAGCAAAGTTAGGAATAGCAGAACTAATTTCTTGACTCTCAAGAGGGCTATGGGCAGCAAGATGCAAAATGAATGCTAAATTGATCATTGATATGCTGGGAAGCCTTCAGCCCAAGGCATCTCTTGGTAGTTTTTCTTTGACCTCCTAGGTCCTTCGTTTTGGTCCATGAAAGAATTAATAGCTATCTATCTTTTATCCCATAATACTGTGTGTGTATGTGTGTGTGCTTAGATATAATTTATTACAATCAGTTATGACCTCCTTGAGAAAAGAGACTACACCTTTATTCATTTTTGTATGCCTGGAACACAGTCAATGTTCAGAAGTTAATTATTGGTTGACTTACATTACATTTTCATGTATCTGCCAGAATAAAAATTCTTTAGAAGGGGATATATGAAATGTAAACTTTTATAAAGATTATTTCTTCATTTCTCTCTCTCTCTCTCTCTCTCTCTCTCTCTCTCTCTCTCTCTCTCTCCCTCTCCCTCTTTCTCTCTCTTCAAGATAGCATTTAATTCACCACATCTTGCTCTCTAACAGATCACCCTGCTTTCCCTGGGAGTCTGGGCAAACCTCTCTGATTCCTGTAAAAGATGAATTACTTTCTTTGAAATACAGCACAGTAACTTAAAAATCAGCTTTTAGATGAATTAATGTTGCCTAACATATCTGACATTATTACCAGATTCGAATTACACAAATAACTTGGTACTGATCAGAGATGCTATTTTGAAAGCAACATTCAGTTAACTGAAGCATCCCCTTACAGAGGCGGTTTTTCCCTTAACAGTGGATTTTCTCTCATATTTTTCCAGAGGTTATTATTTGATGTGATGAGAACAAGCTTTTGACCTCAGAATTAATCTAGACTCTTCGAGTCCTCTGTGGTTTGCTTTGGTTTGTTTTAACATTCATTGGTGTTACAGAATTCATCATGCTTGTGCCTTGTCTGAGGCCCTAGGGATCAACATATAGGGAAGTTGTGTCCACTTTTCAAGAACAGAGACATCTCATCTAGGGATTAAGAGTATGTGACAGATTAAGGAAGTTTATCCCTTTAAGCATGAAAACTTTTTTTTGTTATTTTAACAATCTTAGATGGAAATCTCTTTCAGATACGTTACACGCTCACCCATCTTCCTTTTTGTCTTTCCCTCCTGATTTCTTAAATTCTTAGTGCTGCACAGAGTTTACTCTTTTCCTCGGGGCTCAGGGCAACATTGCAGCAGAGACTTGCTGTTCTACCAGAAAGCCTCGAGACTCTTCGCTTCTAGATAACCACCCGAGACTGCCCAGTTCCACCCCCTATTTCCCTTCCACACCCAAAATAGAAAGACCATTTTTTTTTTGCTGATTATAGGAACAATAGATATTTGTTAAAATTTTAAGTAACATAGAGCTCTAAAAAGTAAGAAGATAACAATTTGGAACATGTCCTTTTAGAATTTTTAAATGCATAAAATATATATCATTCATTAGCTGTATGACTTTGGGAAAGCTTGTTAACTTTTATGAGCTTCTACTTCCTAGTCTATAAAATGAGGATAAAGCTACCTTCTGGGGTTGTTGTCAAGGTCAACTGAGCATTTAGCAAAGTGTCTGGCATATGGCAGGTGTTCAGTAAGTGTTCATTCTCTCCCCCAACCTTCCCTTTGGTGAACTGGTTTAGGGGATTGCATGATTTTAAATGTTAGCTCCACGGACTCTACTTTCACTGCTATCAGTGAATATTTATTGAAATGTGACCATGTGTACCAATAGCAACATAATTGAATACTTTCCATGTGCAAAGTCTATTTTAATACTCATACCTATGAGGCAATTACTATTGTCTCCCCCATTTTACTGAAGAAACTCTGGCTTAAAAAGGCTAAGTAACTTGCCAGAGTCACATAGCTAGAGCCAGTGTGGGGTAGAACCAGGTATCACATGGAGGAAATCTGATACCAGATCCCATGTGTTTGATCACTTCATTATTTTGCCTCCCAACAGACTGCAAGGAGATAAGCAGGAAGTATGTCAAGCATCTAGGTGGGGAGGTAAAACAGGCAGATGGGCACTAATGCCTAAGCTCCACATGGCTGACTCCCACTTCTCCATCTCTAACCTTGACCCTCTCCTGCTCTTAGATGCTCCACTCTTACTTCAATCAATTCAACCTAACCTTCTTTACCAATGCCACGCCCATTCCCATGCCCACCAGTGAGTGCCCCCACCACCGCTCTTCTCCTCTCAGCAGTGGAATCTTGGTGCCATGCTTTCTTTTCTTGGAAAGTATTATCCTTCATTGTCACAATGTCCTTTCTTTTCTTGGAAAGGTCTCCTGCAGATCTCATCTCTAATCAATTCTTTTGGTCAAGGCTTTATTACTTCTTGTCTGGATAATGACAAGAATTTCACACCCCCACTTTTTGTTCACCCCTTCTTTCAGTCTATCCCTGTGACACAGCTGCTCGTCATGCCACCATCATGCCTATGACATCGAACAAGCTGGGCTCTGATGCTCCTTTATGTGCAGACTCATTTTCTGCTGCTCACCATGTGAAATGTCTCCCCCAGACCTTATCTTTCATTATCTCCTATCCCGCCCGTGCTCATTCTTGCCCCCCAAGACATTGCACCCATCTTTTTATTCCTGGGCTGCCACTTCCAAAGTGTCCCCCACCCTACTCCACTCTTCCTCTGGAGAAAAATTCAGTTTCTCAGTCTTCATAGAAATACAGATTTTTAGAACCAGAATACTTTTAGGAGAGAGACCATCCACTCTCCTAAATTTTTAAAAAATGTGTTCCCAGAAGCTGTCTTTTTATTTAAGACTCAACTAAAGAGGTACTTCCTCCATGTCACTGACTCTGACTCCTCAAAGAACCTGATGTTCTCCAGTGCTTTGAGTAATGTTTGTTCTGTTTGCTCAGCTGGATGTCAACTTTCTGAGTGTGGGAACCACATGTTCTTGCTTCTCGTACCCCACAGCACCCAGCACTGGGCCTTCCATACAGAATTTGCTCAACAGATAGTTATTAATGGATGAATCAGTGAGGCAGACAATTATATAAATTAAGAGCATCCCATAGGGACTGCAGTAATTAGGAAAGACTTCATGAAAAATTAAGATTGGTGATGGGCCTTGAAGGATGAGTTTTCTGATTTATTTTGTCCAGAAACACAAATTCAACCTGCAAAAGGGTTTTTGCATTGCTTCAAGGTGTAAGAGGTGATCTGGGAGACATGAGGAGTTACATCCTTCTCATGGCTTTACATAGCATTCACATGCTGCTGACTCTGAAATGTAGCTCTCTAGCCCAAACCTATCCCTTGAACTTCAGACTTGTATAGGCACTGGCCTGCTGGACAGCTCCATCTCATAGGGACAACTCAGATTTCTCAGGTCCCAAACTGAGTTCCTGACCATCACAGCTCTTCCCTTTTCCACTTGCTCCATCCAGAGTCTTTCCATCTTAGTAAATGTGCTTCCACCCTCTTATTTGCTCAGGCCTCAAACCCCAGAAACACCCTAGTTTGTTTGTGTGTTTTTTGTTTTGTTTTTTTACACTTGACATCCAATTCAACAAAAAACCCTGTTGATTATACCTATACCTATCCAGTATCTGACTTTTTACCACTTCTGCTACTACCTCCTACCTGGTCTCCCTGCTTTCCTATTTACCAACTCTACTGTGTAGTCTCAACACAGCAACCAATGTTAATCTTGGAAAAGCATAAGCCAGCAATGGCTCTCCATTTCTCTCAGATAAAAGCCAAAGCCCTTATAATGGCCTACACATACAGGGTCCCCAGCAACTCTCTGACTTCATCTCGTACGTCTCTTCCTTTGCTTAATCCTTCCAAACACACTGGATGCCTTGCTATTACTCTACCTTGCTAGGCATGCTCTGGCCTCAGGGCCTTGTAACTTGCTGTTTCCTCTGCCTGAACCACTTATTCCTGAGGTATCTGCTATGTTCATTCTCCCACCTCCTTCAAGCTTTTGCTCAAATGGTGGGTTACTGTATATCCCTGTTTGCTTAGGACAGTCCTAGTTTGCACCTGTTTTCCAGTGTAATTATGAATAGCTTCCCCTTGCACTCTTAAAAGTTTCCCAATTTGGATGATAAATTATATGTTCATCCTACTCAAAGGTTACCTTCTCAATGAGGTCCACCCTGATCATCCCACTTAAATTGTGCTGTCCAATGGTTGACATTCCCCACTTCCCTTACTCTGTTCTATATTTTTTCTATTGCACTTCTCGTCCTAAAACTTTTTATATAAGTTGCTTACTTGTTGAGTTTATTATTTATTAATAATCTGCCTCACTTCACAAAGAGAGGAATTTTAGTCTATTTTATTGATTGATTATATTCCTATCACCATTCTAATGCATAGTAAGAATTCAAAAAGTGCTTGCTTAATGAAACAATTCATCTTGGAAGGCAAAATGGTGGGATTTATTAGGACTTCACATCATTTATGAGGAAAATAAAGCTGAATATGTGATGTAAAACTGCTTAGAAAATTCAGGATGTGTGTTGCTAACCTGCTTACAAAGGATTTTGAGGTAACTTATTAAAATAAAGATTTGATATGTGGGGAGCATGACCCAGGAGTGTGTATGTTAAAGGTAGAGAACGAGGTTGGGTAAAAGGATGAGGAAGTAGTTGTACTGGGAATCAGAAACTACGGTTGATTGTTGCAATTGATATAAAACTTAATACTGAACTTCCTGGAAGCCCAGGCACAAGGAAAAATATCAGATTACATAGCTCTGCTCCCTCCCCCATGGTCTGATATAAAAGGAGGACATTGGTTCAAACATATACTTCCAAGTTTTACATTTCAATAGGAAAATACCATGTTGATTTTTCTAAGTTGGGTAACCACACATCCAGGATAGTCACAGTGTACACATATTGTCTCAGGAAACCTGTTTATAGTGCCCCCTTTCACACACAAAGTGTCTTGTTTGCATGCTTATAAGGTCACACTCTTTGTGACATCAAATAACATGATAGATAATGGTTTCAATATCTGCCTTTACAGAGGGGATTCGGACAGGTTCTTCATATGCCCTTTGGAAAGACCAAGGCCTGGAGGATGAGCTGGGCTCCTTTGAGAATCAAGACATTCTTTGAGAGACACAGAGTTCCATACTTGCTCAGACACAACTAGATTTTGGGGAAGTTTCTACTGTTAAGAAGTTCCTGCCACCATCTGGCTCTTGACACTTGCATGATGTCAAGGCCCTTGTTTACCAAAAATTTCAACAACAGGGAACCCCTTCTTGGCTCATTTCTCATCCTTGGCTTCTGAAAGTGGCTGGTGAGGTCAGCTGGAGAATTTTTATTCAATCTCTTGGGGTTCTGGGGAAGTTTTTATGCCTGTTACTTCCTAAACAGATTTGTGGATCTTTTTAATGGGACTGAGTACATGTCCCCTCCCATCCACTAACAAGATTTCTTTTTCAAGGAACAATAGTATCCAGACCACCATGTGTTATATTTTCCATGAAAAATCAAATGCTTCATTTTACAATATTCAAAAAGCCACTTGACTCAACTTGAGACATTTTTTTAACCTTCAGTCTAACAGTGCTGTCTGGGTTTGCAGCACTTCATACAATTCTCAGCTGGAGTGGAATGACCTGGTTCTCTGTGTAGGCCCTTAAGTGGTGTGACCTTGGGCAAGTCCTTTTATCTCTCTGAGTCTTTTTTCCTCAGGTGTAAGGAGAAGATATGAACTCTAATTCTATAGTCGCTTGTAGTTTATTGATATAATTCTCCTGGAGAGCTGAGAGGTTTGTTCACAAGTTGTAACCTGAATACAAGCACAGATATCTATCTTTCTTAAATAGCTGGGATTCTAGGCTCTCAATACCAAGAGTTCCTCCAAGTTCAACCAGCCAGGACCAGCCTGAGGCCTAATTAATAGGCATAAAAAGCTTGACTACTTCCTTCCTCCTTTCTTCTTACCTTGTCACTCTCCTTTTTCTTGGCTCAAGAAGGCTCTTCAACAATGACAAGGTAAGTCAGAACTAGGGTCCTTATGCAGGTCCCAATTTCAAGAGTTTCATCCCGTCTCTCTCTGTCTGTCCATTAGTAAGAATGGATATAATATATCCATTACAAAAACCCTATACAATAAAGAGCTAATATGCAAATGGTCATCACGCCCTTGTGCCCTTAAGCTGGGGACCTGAGGCCGGGCCAGGGGACCTGAGGCTGCTTCCCCCCACTCCCCCCCCTGCTCCCCGGCCCAGTGGGGCTTGATGGGGGACCTGAGGCTGCGCCCCCTCCACCCTGCAGGGCTTGACAGGGGTGGGGCCGGCCAGGTCTGGGTGTTGTGTGATTTCAAGGCACGCACGGGTGGGCAGGGACTTGACTCTGGGTCCCGTGGCATGCCCCAGACTCTGACAGGAGGGAGGTTTTCACATACATTTTACTAATTTCCTTTCACCTCTGACATTTCTATTATAGGGAAAGGGTAAATAGCAATATTAAAATATTTCCTCTAATTAATTCCCTTTTAATGTGCACGAATTTCGTACACTGGGCCACTAATGTATTATATTTTTAGAACACTGACCATATGCCATGTACAAAGTATTTTTCCACATTTAATTCTCACAACAATCCCATGAAACAAATATGATAGTTGTTCCCATTTTGGAAGTGAGGGCCTAAGTCCAAGGAAGGTGAAAAGACTTGCCAAAAGCCACCCGACTAGGATATAACAATACAGCATTGCAACCCAGTTCTGTGAGCTCTGAAGTGCACCTACTTAAGCCATATAAGCTTCCCAGTTAGATCTGTGGTCTATTTTCAAGATGGCAGCCATTAATGTGATCCATGAAGTGTGGGCTAAAAGGAGGGGACACCATTCATCTACCATTTCTTCTAACCCAACATGACCAATGAGGTGATTTCCTGTGAGTTAGAAGGGGAGGGAAAGGAGAGCCATCCTTCTGAACTCTAGTGCTCAAAGGGCTCTAAGGCCTCACCAACCTAAGCCTGGAGCACATGGGAGAAGGGACCAGACTCTTTGCCCTGCAGAGTGGGCAGAAGCTGAGCTGTGAAGATGAGTCTAATACCCTGTTTTCTCACCTCAGCTGCCAGGTTCCTTCCTGTCCAAAAGCCACTGAAGTGGATGCAAAAGGCAACTAGAGCCTGAAGCCTTGGCACCTCCCCCACCTGCAAAGGTCAGATAGTCTTCTCAGGAACACAGCAAAGGAAGCAATGTCCTCAGACACCCTGGGCTGGGAGATGACTTGCTCCATTTTCTCCCTTCCCACAGAGCTCTAGCACCCATGCCAGTGAAGACTTTGAAGAAAGAGTGGATGGGGCCTCAGGTGCCGGCAGGAGAGGAGGCTGGGGAGGAAGAAAGGCTATGTCTGGTTTGGTCTTTCCCCACCATCCACAGAAGGCTCCTCCTTCGCTTCGGAGCCTCCTAACCAGAAGTACAAATGAGACCCCCTGGGATCCCAAAATAGCTCCCCTCACAGCTGCACAGCATCCATTTATAGCACAGCCTCTCTGCAGCCTCGGGCTGCTCCTGAGATGGCACTTCTGAGGTCAGTGTCTGTGAAAACCAGCCTCAATGTCATTTGAGAACAGAAATGGTCATAAAGGACCTATTATGATCTTGTCAATGTTTTTTAGGACGTGCCCCAATCCATAGAGACTTGAAAGGGCCACATTTGTTTTGACCCAGAGCCAGACCACTTTATGTCCAACAATAACCCAGAAGTGCATCAATAACCCAGAAGTGCATCAGGTCCCTTCCCCAGTGCCCCACAGCAGGTGAGACTGTTCTGTGTGGTGGCAGCAGGAACACACAGTACCAACTTTATGCTTGGGCCTCAGGCCAAGTAACTCAGACACCCCCAGGGTACATCCACCAGCAGGCTTTATGTATCGGATGTTAATTTATTAACAATGAAAACTACGGCCATTCATTGACTTCATCCACTCACGTGACTCATACCAATTCTGAATGTCAAATTACAGAGCAAAGAGACAACCTTAACCCCTATGCGCTGTGTCTGTAATTCCTTCTCAACCCTGATTTAAAACAAATGAACTTTCTCACACTTGGCTTATTTAGAAAGGGGCTGAAATGTGTCGCCCATTCATAACCAACTATATTTTGCTTTTTCACTGGACACAGGAGTACCAAGAAATGAGTATGCAGCCAGAGACCCAGATGCTACTAATGTTAAACATGCAAAATATACAGCTATCAAAATAGTGCTCATGGAAAGCTGGGTACTGAAGGCAGTGAGAACCTTGTTCACCTTTTCTAATATTAATACTAATCAAGGACATTGGTTGAGCACGTTCTCTCTGCAAGGAGCTGTGCAAAGAAAGCCCTTTGCTTCCAGAATCTCCTTGGCTCCCTATGATTACCTTGCAAGGTGGGTCCAATGATCATTTCTATTTTTCAGATGAGGCCACTGAGGCTCAGAGAAGGTAAGTTACTTCCTTCCAAGGTCATACAGCTACTAGGTGGCCCAGTGAAGATTTGAAACTGGCACTTAGTTCGGGTGGTCATAGCTCAGGTGGTCAACACTGTGTGCTGTTGCCTGGTCTCCTTCCACTCAGCTGTGTGTTTGCTGTAACAGCCAAGTTGGCTTCACAGATCAATGTTGCAGCTTCAGGCAGGACAGGAGAACTGACATTGCTAACACAATTTGCTTTATATTTATTTAAATGCTGTTTGGGCTATGACTTCATTGGGTCTCTCCTTCATCCTTGCTTTTTGGTTTGGTTTCACTCCTCTGTCAGGAATTGTGTGGTCTTCCCTCCTCAAATTCCTGAACTGCTGATTCAGCACCAGTGCCTTGTGCTGTTCTCCCAAAGGACAACTGGGTTGTCCTCTAAGTTGTACCATAAAATCGCTCCTCGCCATATGCCCTCCCTGGAAGGAAAGGGGAAGGGCTATTACCCAATAGTTTCTTCTGAGTGAAAAGAAGAAAGGAAAACACCCGCTGAGCTTCAAGATCCTCAAGCTCATTTTTGAGGTGACTTCTTCCCAGACTCAGCTTCAAATGGACCAAATGGACCGGGGAACACTGCCTGCCTGCCTGCCCCCTCAGAAAGGAAAATCCAATTGTAAATACTATCTGCACTTCTAAGAACATTTGAATGGTAATACCCAAGCAATTACTTTCCTTTCAAGATCATTAAACACAAATCAGAGTGGTACTTTAATAGGGCAGCCAATGTAGTTAATGGTGGGGAGGGTGGCATAAAGTGTAAGTTTTCCCTCTAATGGCTGAATGTTTACATTATTGCCCTTTCTGAGAAGCTTCGCTGGTAGTGAGGGGGAGTACTCAATGCTCCAGAGACATTTCTAGGCTTTCTCGCACCCCGGAATTCCACCTTCTTTTGCCACCTTCAGAGCATTTGGAGGAATGGCAATTGTCATTGTGGCCCATGACAGCTCCATCCATCCCCCTGTTACCCACAGTCTCCCTCATCCAGCTTCTCCCCATGAACACCAGAGGGGCCCAGGGAAGAAGGTGGTCTCTGGAAGGAATAAACAGTGGTTTTTACATAGGAGGCTCCACTCTCACGACTGGGATCCAAGCTCTTCCCTAGCTTCCTCCTATTTTAGGGAACAGAGGTGCTTTAAAGAGGTGCCAGAGGAGTCTGTCCAGGGAGAGGGATGGTAGAGGGATGGATCCTTTGAGAAGAGAGGCCTGTAGAACTTGTTATCCCCTTCTCCCTGACTCCCTGGTCCCCAGTGGCATTTCTGAGACCACAGAGAGACAAGCTGTTGCCCAGTAGAAGGTGGGCACTAAAGTCCGTGAAGGGGCTCCTGGTAGGCACACTCACCAGAGGTGCTGACCCCAGGTGTAGGGTGGACCATCCCTCACCTCGCGCTGCTGAGCCTCTGCCAGTCCCTTTGCTGGTGGCCACATAGCATGCCCTAGGGCCCTCCCTTGGCTCCCTGTAAAAGTGACCTGAATGGGTGCCTATGGTGTGAAGTCTCAGGTTCACCCAGAAGGTGTCCCTGAACATTTCTCCTGCCTGGCAGTTGGGGTCTGAGAGTCCTTTGACAGGGTCTGATGCCTTTCACTGTTCATTGAGAAATTGGACTGCAAATAGGGTGTTGTGGGGCTATTTTCCTTTAAATTTGTGGTTTAGAATATTTTTATTTTTTTTAACTTTATTGAGGAATAATTGACAAATACAATTGTACATACTTAAAGCACACAGTATGATTATTTAATATACATATACATATACATATACATATACATATACACTGTAGAATGACTTGTTTCATTTTGACCTATATTTCTAGAGCATAGAAAATAGAGTATGCCTAGGTTGTCATTTCTAAGGAGCAAAGTAGTCAGGGACACAGGCTTTGGAATCAGATAGCTCCAAGTTTTAATTGGCTCAGTTGCTTTTATGTGACCAAAAGCAGTTTGTTTCAAGTCTCTAGGCCTTGATTTCTTTACCTATAAAATGGAGGGGAGGGCCCAGAGGCTGATAATACTGATTTCACAGGGTGGTTATGAGGATTAGATGTATGTAAAGTTGTTCAAAAAGGCTGCTCCATGGTAAGTACTTAATGGTCATTTTTCTGTTCTGGAATCAGCTGTCTGCCTGCTCCAGACACTTCCAGCACTGAATGTGTAGACGTAACAAAGTGGTACAGTTACTTCCAAGGTTTATGTGACTGCTGTCACAGTCATTCTTAGTATCAGCTTTAGATGGAAGGGGGAGACCAAGCAACAAGCCCAGCTGAGTTCGCAGCTCTGCAGAGAACTGCTGCATCCCCATCTGTCCCAGGGGAGTGTGACAGTGAGGAAGCAAATACTCCCCAGTAGTCATTCTTCTCTGGGACAAATATTCACTTCACTTTTTTTTCTTTCTTTTTGCTTGCAGGTTTCATCCAGGTAATGCCACAAGAATTGTCCTATTCATATCTATTCAGTACACTACTCTAGCAATGGAGCCCAGAAGATGCCTTACATTCATTGGCCAAAAAACAAAATGTCCAAAAAACATGGCTTTCCAATGGGCACAGAGTGATAGGAAGTTTGGCATTTGTGAGGGCCACGTTTTCCCAGGGCCACCAATGAGGTCCATGGTCCTGGAACATCTTTTATACTCAGATCAGCCAATAACAGACACAGTCATGTCCACCAATTTCATCAATGTGTCCCTCCCCTCCCCCAACTTCTCCTGCTCTGGCCTGGTTTGTTTACCTTTCTGATTCTTTTGGACAAGGACAAGATCAAACTCTGGGTACCTTCAGTGCCTAGTCTACTGGTTTAATCAAGAGGAGTGAGTACTCTGGCAACTGGAATCTCAATATTCTGCTCAAGAACCTCCATTTTTACCCCTGAAAAACACAAGTATCTAAAAAACATCATCTTGAGAAGTATTTATTTAAGGATTTGCCTTGAATCTTTCTCTAATAAAGCTAATTATGAAATGATACTCCCAGCAACAGCTATTGCTACTTAGCCCTGTGGAGGTAATAGTAGATCAGCAATAAAAGCTTTTAATGCGTTCTCATTTGAAGCTCACAGAATGGGTGATTGACACCTGCCCGGAGGGGTTCATGGCTGAGTCTCTGAGCTTTTGTATGCATTCACTAGTTCTCATGGTCGGAAGGAGGCAGGCCTGACATGTCCAAGTCAAGGCTGCCTGATTCTGTCAGGGAGCTGGAAGGTAAAGTTATCTTAAAAGTTTAATAACATCCTTTCCTTTATAAAATAATACCTGTTACTACAGCAAATTCAGAATCTTATTTATAAATAAGTAGGAAAAAAAAGAGAAGAAATCCATCCATAGTCCCACCACTTAAAGATAACAAATGTCAGCCTTTAGAAATACTTCTGTCCAATTTTTTCCTTTTCATGATTTTTTAAATTTATTGTACAGTGTGATTGTACAGTTCATACAATTTTTTCCTGCTCTTTCCCAGGAGCATAACTATAAACATGTTATTGAAAACTTTTTACAAATGTAATTTTAATAACTAACATTTTGTTGTAAAATTTATCTGACCATTTTCATATATTGGAGATTTAGGTTGTTTCCAATTTCCTGTAATTACAAATAATGCTGTAAAATATGTATGAGTATAAAACTTTTTTATTATTTAAGTCCCAGAATTAGAAGTACTGGTCAGAAGGTAAACAATGTATAGCTCTTAATCTATAATGGATAGTGGAAATGTTATGTTGGCAAAGAGGGTGGACTTAATAGCTATTTTATGTTTCAAAGATTTTTCTTTTTCCTATATTTATGTGCCTTTCAAGGAACTACAAGACTTGCTAGGTATTGATTTTCAATATCAAACATTTGAGGTAGTGTATAATTCTCACCTTTCAAAAGGATGGTATTTGTAAATAACATTAGAACCCAAATCAAACACACTTAAGCAAAAAGGACCATTTATTGGATCATCTAATTAAACGCCAGAGGTAATATGCATTCAGGAATGGTTGGACCCAGGACCCTGGTTTTCTTTTCCCCAACCTTTGACTTTTATTCTCTATGGGCTTACTTCTTAGGCGCTCTTTCCTTTTGCTCATAGGATTATGCTAGAAGCTCCATCTCCATTCCACCTTCCCAGCAATTCTAGTGGAAAAAGCTTACCTCTTTCCCACTAGTCCTAGCAAAATTCCAGAATTGAGACTTATTAGCTCTGATTGGCTTAAATTGATTCATGTGACTTGGTCAGTGGGATATTATACTCTGTTTGGCCCAGCCTGGCTTATCTGCTTTTCCCTAGAGCTGAACAAGGAATCCTTTCCACCTAGACCAAAACTGACTGTGAGTAGAAAAGAGATAGTCCCCCAAAAGAGAACGAGGAGGTGTCACCTGAAGAAGGGGGATGAATGCCAGCCAAGCAAGAACAAGTGTCCATTAAAAAGCACTCCTCTTTTATTGTGCTCCCTGGAGCTCTTCCTCTAACATATGCACCTCAAACGAGGTATTATTGCCTTGATAAAGGAGCTGAGCCCTCGTGACACTCTATGGGAGTCACATGATCATTAACACCAGGTAAACAGGCCACCGTGGAAGTCATTTCTAGGAAACCAAACCCATTTCTTTGCTTATTTGTTTGGCAAATATTTGTTTTAGCACCTACCTTGTATCAATTCAGCATTTATTTAGCTGCCGATGTTCTAGGTGCTGGGAACACAATGGTTCCTATCCAATCTTGCCTTCTAGTTTAACCTTTTGAAGGCTCTCATGAATTGCCCGAGATGTCTCCAATGCACCCGGCTGTCCACAGGCCATGCATGTGTTTATTTACAATTGGAATGGCTCATTGCTGCTCTGGCAGACTGGGCTATAATTTGTTCAGGCACTTAAGCTTACTATTAAAAAAATACTACTTCTTCACTAGTCTTAATTTGGCTGTTATGTTTGTAGTGGAGATTGTCTGTATGCAGCATTCAACTTAAATGCAGCAGAAATGTAAAATAGGGCATGTGAAAGAAAATAGGTAAGAATTGCTAATACATCCCCACAAATGAATATAGCTTCTCATGTGGCCTTCGAAGGTATTTGCATAACCTAATTTCCCACACCAGAATTGCTGTTATTCATTCACATGTTGAAATCGTTCTAAAAGAGAGAGGAGTCATTTGTACTTTTAGTCATTGGTCATTTTACTTGAATATCACAACACATTTTAGTTAGAAACATCTCCCTAGAGCATAATATCATGGAACCTGGTATCTGAAAGACATATTGAAATTAGTGAATGAGTGTTCATTCATTCAGCAAACATTGATAGAGCCATGTGCTCTGAGAGCATTTTTGAGCCAAACGAAGATACTGAAGTCGACGAATCTTTCATGATGCAATGTCTCCAAATCTGAAGAGGAGTCAGCCAAGCAAAGAGGGCAGGGCGTGGTGGATGCTGAATAAGAAGACTCTTCATGGACACACTGACTGTGTGACCCCAGAAGTCAGTTGTCTTCCTGACTTCATTTTGCTGATTTTGCACTCTGAGAAACAGGGTCAGGAAAGGTAAGGAGGAGGCCGAAATGTGAAGAGGTTAGGAGCTCAGGTGACAAGCTCCCTGAGACTTGCCTTTAATTGCTAGTTCCCTACTTACTAGCTGTGTGACTAGGGTGTTTCTCTTCTCTAATGTTAATGTTCACAACTGTAATTCGGGGTTCATAAGAGGTCCATCTCAGAAGATTGCTATGAGAAACACCCTAGATACTGCATTGAAAGCACTTAGCTTAGGGCCAGGCATGTAACGAGGCCTCGGTAAATGTGAGTTGCTATTTCTGCATTACTATTACTGTTATAATTATTGTTGCTATTGTTACCTCGGTTGACAACTTTAATTATTGTAGTAGGTGCCAAATTCTCTCACTTATTTCATATATGTTTAGTGGGGCCCATTATCCACCAGGCACACACCAGATGGGGATAGAGCCATGAACAAAGGGAAAGGTTCCTGCTGACAAGAAACTTAAAGCCCAGTGGAGACATACAAAATTAGCAAACAAACATATCTATAATAATAAAAGTGTAATATGCTAATTAGACTGGACATCCTTCCATATGTCCTTCCGTCCTTCCGGACGATGCCAGGTCTGCGAGGGAAGCCTGAGTCCCAGGTGCCAGAGGGAAGCCGGTGCTGAAGGAAGGCCTACTCTTGCACGAATTTCATGCAACGGGCCTCTAGTACATAAATAATGTAAGTTCAGAGGTGAAATGTGCTCTGAAGGAAATAAAATGGGAAGTTGTAACACAGAGTGATGGAAGGTAGGGGGACCTTCAGATAGGCAGACATCTTGCCGAAGATGTAAATGCTGAGAAGACAGCAGTTAAGTCAAAGTCCTGAAGGAGGTCTCTGGCTGATGCCTACATTTCACTTATTCTAAGATCATTTGCAACAAAACATCTTTTTGGAAAATGGCAATTTGGATTCAAGAAAGAAGGCTAAGGTCACTTGAACTGTAATACATTTAAAGACGTATCTGATACTAATACTACTCTGTCTTCTCTCTTCTCTCTCTCTCTCTCTCTCTCTCTCTCTCTCTCTCTCTCTCTCTCACACACACACACACACACACACACACACACACTTCTTCTGAGATCTTAGGATTCATTTTTACAGCTCCTTGAGGTATTAGATTAGTAAGTAACCCAGCTAACATGAGCAGAGCCTATAGCTTTACTTTGATGTAGAATTGAGCACAAAAGTATCTCTGAACAATTTCTCCCATCATCTTCTTTGAATTAAAGCACAGAGCTGCGGGTGCTGGCTATTCCTCTATCCCACTGCATCCTGGACGCTGGAAGTTGTTATCCCGGCATTCCATGCCTCCCAGCCTCATTTCTCCTCACTTTTCCATGGAGCCCTATTTCCAAATGACTTGCCATTCCTTGCTCCTTCTGCATGTTGAGCCTTTGAACTTTTGGTTCCCTCTCTCCCTACTGTCTGAGGTCCCCTCTTTTTCTGCTGGCTAATTTCTTATTCTTCCTCTAAGACTCAGAGCAGGTAGCAATGCTCTGTGGAACTTTCCTATTTCTGCTTTCCTCATCCTGTATCCCCTTCATCTCCCACCAAATAGGGTTCAGAACCTCTTCTATCTGCCCACATTGCCCTATCAGATCATAGCTATTAATTTGCATGCCTTTCTCCCTCGGTAGACAATGAGCTCCTAGAGGGCAGGTACTGCGTGCTGTATATATCTGTATCCAGGCAGTTTCACCAGGCACTGCCCAATTTTCCATGATGATAAAAATGTCCTATATCTGTGCTGTCCAACACAGTAGCTACAGAAGGCTTTTGAGCACCTGAAATGTGGCTAGTGCAATTGAGGAAATTAATTTTATTTAAGTATATGTTTTTTACATTTTTAATTACAGTTGACATGCAATATTATATTCATTTCAGGTGTACAACCCCTGAAATTATTAGACATTTCTATAACTTATGGAGAGATCACCCCAATAAATCTAGTACCCATCTGAAACCACATATAGTTATGAATTTTAAATTTTATTTCATTTTAATGAAACTGAAATAGCCACATGTGGCTAATGGCTACCATTTTATTGGACAGTGTAGATAAGCCCTTTATGCAGCACACAGCAGGTGTCAAATAAATGGCAGCTCTTGAAGGAGCACATAGTCGTAGAACTCTATATCTTTTATGTGACAGTAAGGACTGAAAGATCAATTCTTTTGCCTTTTATTTTTAGTGACTTTGATCTCTCAACTGCATTAATACTGTAACTCACTGGGCCAAAACAGCAAGTTTATCAACCTATTATTCTATTGTGGCTACGCACATAAGTTCTGGATTCAAATAAAACCCGAGTCTGATCTAGCTTCACCACTTACTGGTACTATTAACCATGTACCACTTCCAAGTTATTTGACCTCTCTAGGACTCAGTTTCCTTATTTGCAAAATGGGAATATTAATAATACCCAGATCAAGGCTATTTGTCTTGATTAAATAAGGTAATGCATGTAAAATATTTAGCACACAGCTTAGCACATAGTTAGCGCTCAATAAATATTAAGCAAGTATTAGTTACTCTTTTATTCATGTAAATCATGTTTATTGAGCACCTACTATGTTCCAGATTCTATGCTAAAGGATAAAAATAAAAAGTCTTCAAGCCAATGAGAATGAAAAAAGGAATATAAGAAAAATTATGGATTGGAAAGGACATGATATCACAACATAGCATCAACACCTTATGTTTTAACCAAAAAATCATATTGAAGTATTTTCTTTTTAAAGGGGTAAATTTATCCCAAATATTTTTTTTTAAATCTAGAGGCCCAGAATTTGTGCCCACATATAGTGCTTGCTAATGTGCTTAATCTAGATCAACATTCTTTTTCATCATCAAGTAATAAATTTGTAAGTGGTATCAAGCTTTTATATTGTGAAATCCAGTTCAAAAGAATAAGATTTTTCTGCTCCAAAGAGGCTGTGTTTGCTGACTCTGATAGATCATTTATGCATCTCATCTATCATTGATGTGTTACAGCTTTTACACAAGACACTGACCTTATGAAAGAAAAATAAAACTGCATCATCCTGATCTCCTTTTTGTCGATACTGTTTTTTGAGCCCTAGAGAACCTCGTGTTCTGTGGAATTCACTCTGAAGCTCCCTGTCTTTGAAAACAAACGGCAGGAAGGCCCCAAACAACCTAGGCTTTCCTATTTCATGGAAGAGCTGCATGTGCGTCTCCTTTTAAATTCCGAAGTGCAAATGCCACGTAATGAAAGTATCAGCAGTTACTTAAACATGGTTAAATATGGAAACTCGGCACAAAGTCGGTGTTTATTTGCAGTGGTGACAGTGATAAGGGCAGGAGCCCTCCCGATAAGTGGCTTTCAGCCTCTGTTAATCATCTGATGGATGGATTCGTGTGAGGCTGGTCACAAGGAAGCATCTCATCCTCTGTAATGGACCACGTTTATCCCTCTGGTGGAGGGGAGAGAGGGAGCACGTGCTCTGATGGTTCCATTATTCTGCCCAGAGCAACCTCTGCTGCTGCTGAGAGGAGGCAAATATCAGGAGACTTTGACCTGAATCAGAGTGGAAACCTAGAGATTTACAGAATGTCACAACTGGAAGAGACCTTGATGATCGTCTAATCCAACCCCTGCATCTTTAGATGAGGAAATTTCCATGTGAAAATATACCCCAGCATTTATTAATCAATGCACATGTATTTACTCCTTGCTTAAAACGTACAGCTAGCTGCACACTGCCCGCCAGGCAATTCCTTAATAAGACAGCAAGGCCCTTTATAAACTAGATTCTGCTTCTCTCTCTCTCTCTCTCTCTCTCTCTCTCTCTCTCTCTCTCCCTACTCCCAAGCCCTCTTCTCACCATGCTACACTTCAGTGGGGGAGTCCCAGCACTTTGAGCTTCTTGCTTGGAAACTCCTGTTGAAGTGTTAGAGGCCTACTTGGATGTCACCTCCAGAAAGGCCTCCCTGACTCCCCAAGACTGGGCTGAATACCCCCTCTCATTTCTGTTTTTCCCCCTCTCCTAGCCATTGCCTATCTAGCCTAGCCTGTTAACTGTCTGTCTTTTCTACTTGACAAGGATCTCCTTGAGTACTAGGATATTGTCTCACGCATAATTGTATCCCCAGGGCCTTGTAAATTGCTTGGCACATAGTAGGTGCTTACTGAATATCTTTTGACTAAGTGGGTGGCTCATATTATATGCCAAGTCCTCCAGTAGGTAC
This sequence comes from Myotis lucifugus, assembly GCF_000147115.1. Classification (NCBI taxonomy): domain Eukaryota; kingdom Metazoa; phylum Chordata; class Mammalia; order Chiroptera; family Vespertilionidae; genus Myotis; species Myotis lucifugus. The sequence goes on from NW_005871140.1 coordinate 3,761,234, forward strand.
TAGGAATACAAAACTGAGTAAGACACAGTTTCTGTAGTAGAGGAAATTAGGTTAATTAATTCAACTTATTCATGGCTTTTCCTACATATGACATTTTGCCCAGTTTACCAAATCTGAACAAGTCATATTTCTCAGTTTGGGGAAAAGTATGGAGAAACACTTGAAATTTCCAAATTTTCAAACAGTGTTTACCAATACCACCACCATTAGAAATCAGACAAAATTAATCTCAAATAACTTGACCCCAATTGAGCAGTCCCCTCACAGTGACAGGAAACAAGCTCATGTTTGTTGTTCAAAAGAACCACTCTCTAGAGTAATCTCAGGTCTGGTAATTATTCTCGCTCATGCCTGTTCAGGTGACAGGCAGGAATGAGAAATAAGAGCTCTATAGGATGTTACGACTTGAAGAGGCTCTGTCCCCTTCTCTTACAGAGGAGAAAAATGGAAGACCAAAGAGAAGAAGTGATTGACTCAAGGTCAAGTAGCAAGTTAGTGGCCACCCTGGGCCTTGAAGTTCCTTCTCTGATGAGTCACCATTCAGAAACATGACCCCAAATCTCCCATCCTAAATTACTCATCTTTAGACACACATCTGTTGGTAGTAGCAGACATTGGCACTTTAGGCTTCCCAACAGCCCTGCTACTTGGTAACAGCACTCTAATTTTTGTTTGTAAACCTACCCCTCTCACACATGGGGGAGCTGATCCCTCTCAGCTTTGAGTGTGCATCCTGATGGACTTCAGTCAATTAGCACATTCCACCAGCACTGTGGTTTTCAGTCTGAGTTGAAAGTCATGGAAGTTCCTCATTGGTTCAGACTTAACAAGGACAGTCCTTTTCAACTGAGCTTTCAGCCTAGTTAGGCAGACAGAACTCAGGCTAATGAGCCCCCCAAAGCTCCTGGCTCATAGGGGATTTCTGATCTATGAACGGAGGCTGCTCTTGAAATATAGGAATGACTTATAAGGGCTGACAAGGACTCTCAGTGACTGCTGGAAGATCATTTTCATCAAAGATAGGTGACAAAGTCAGGTAGAGTCTCTCCTCATAGTCCAGGGAAGTCCATTTACTGTCGTGTTGCAGCCAGCACGGTACATTGTTTGATTTCCATTTGCAAATAATCAGCATTCCAAGCCCCCCAATCAATCAACTGATTAATTAATTAATCTGTATGCAATTTATTATTTCATGGTACCAGATATCATGTAAAGATGTAAAAAGCTCTTGTTGCCCCTTTAATAGCTGTTTGGATGTACTTGTAGACATTGGACACCAAAAATTTCTCTCAGGCAATTGATTTCAGCTCAGGAAACTCACACTGAGCACATACTCTATACCAGGACTCATGAGGGGATGCAGAAATGAGTCAGATATACTCCTGGTCTTGAGGGGCTCACATTGTCTAGTTAGGGAGTCATACAGGTGAAAAGAGCTACTGACCTTTCATCGTGGCCTTCCTGAAGCCAGGATTCTGGGCTCAATTACAACAAACTTCCCTGTCCAAGGTGGCTCTGGCTTCAGCTCAGACTGCATATATTCAATTTTCAAGTGTTGAAGAACTTTTAAAAATTGTTTTAAAAAATAGAAGTCCCATGAAATTGAAGGGCTGAGGACCATTGCTGTGATTTCCTGCTAATGAGAGACAATTCCAGGCAGTGTGCATTGTTTTAAAATATATTTTTATTGATTTCAGAGAGGAAGGGAGAGGGAGAGAGCAATAGAAACATCAACGTTGAGAGAGAATCATTGATTGGCTGCCTCCTGCACGCCCCACACTGGGGATTGTGCCCACAACCCAGGCATGTGCCGTTGACTGGAATCGAACCTGGGACCCTTCAGTCTGCAGGCCGACGCTCTATCCACCAAGCCAAACCAGCTAGGGCAACAGTGTGTATTTTTTAAAAAGATGACTAAATGGCCCAGCTAGCATGGCTCAGTGGTTGAGCATCGACCTATGAACTAGCAGGTCATGGTTTGATTACCTATTAGGTCATATGCCCAGTTGCGGCCTAGACCCCCAGCGAGAGGCATGCAGGAGGCAGCCAATCAATAATTCTCTATCATCATTGATGTTTCTATCTCTCTCTCCCTCACCCGACCTCTCTGAAATCAATAAAAATATATTTTAAAAAGTATGACTAAATGATGAGCTGGGGCACCTCTCAGTAGAGCTGCAGTGATGCTAATGAACGAGAAATTCTTCTGGTGAGTCTGGGAAGTTGAAGATGCAGGGCCCGGTGGGAACCATGGCTCTGCAAATAAGAACCAGACAAAAACACTATGAACAAGGAAAAGAACAGTTAAAAGTGTATTTTAAAGTTTCTAGGCACTCTATTAGGGTTGCCACTTTTTAAAAAGCTACCATCTACCAAAAGCCTTCTGCATGTTAGGTATTTTCTGTGTCAGTCACTTCATTTCATGCTCATGAACTGTCCTGGCAAGTAGGTATGGCTGTCTACTTCACAGCTTGGGGAAGTTAAGAATCATGCTGGAAGACATGCAGTAAGGAAGTGCACAGTGGCTATAACAGGCCTGGACTGCTGGTACTGTGCCACAGGCAGAAATGAGGTAAACTTCCAACCTTACAGGTGTCGTCAGCGTTTTATGTGTTCATATTTTTTTTGTGTGTGTGAAACATATCAAACATAAAGAAGTATATCATGTATATGCAGTTTAAAGAGTAATGGTAAACAAACTCATATATTTACCTCTCATTTTGTTTGAGGCCTCTTGTCCTCTTGTTCTTTTTCCTTTATCATCCATATATTATTTAGTTTTGCCTGGTTTTATATAATGGAATGATTCATTATATATTCTCTGGTGACTTGAACTCTTTAATATTATGCATTAGCGAGTCATCCAAATTGATTCATGTAGCTGTGGTTCATTCAATTTTCTTGCTATATGGCTTTCCAATGTATGAATATGCCACAATTTATCTATCCATTCTGTTGCTGATGGGAATTTGGATTGTTTCTGGCTTTACTAACACTGTTGCTATGAGCATCCTGTGTATACCTATTGGCACACACGTGTAAGAGCTTTTCTAGGACAAATACCTCCAGCGGAATCTCGAGCTTCTAGTGTATACGTGTGCTCAGCTTGATAATGCCAAAGAGTTTACCAAAGGGACTGCACTAATTTTAATTCCCATAATCAGTGGATGGGAGTTTCTATTGCTCTCCTACCTCTCCATCTTGATGTTGACCAATTTGTAAATTTTTGCCATTCTGGTGAGTGTAAAATGGTATTTTATTATGACATCAATTTGCATACTGATGACTAATAAGTTTAGGCATCTTTTCAATCTGGATGGTTATTTCTTTATCTATGGAGGCAGTTTCATAACAGAAGATTTGCTTTTAATCAAAGAGACTTTCCTCAGTCTGGGAGATTTTTATTTTTTGTGACTTTAAGGGTAACTCACAGATCAGCAGTTTGATAACAATGCTCTCAGAGACAAGGATGTGACTTTAAAAAGTGCGAAGACCTCAATGGCTGGGCTCACAGAGACAACCTGAAGATTGACTGGAAATTTTCAAATGACTTTGCAGAGTGCAGCATGATTTTAGGAGATTTTTCCAGTTAACTTGGGCTGTTCAAAGCAGCTCTACGCCTGGCAAAGAGAATGCATTAGAGTTTTCCAAAGAGCTTTATCTCCTAAAACAGGAAACATAAATGGAGGTGGGGGGAGAGAATCAAAGTTACGAATATGGAAATCACCACTTTGGGGTCTGTGAGAACCACATCCTGCTAACTCCCTGCTATTCAAAGGAGCTTTCAGAGGTAATGAGGCAATGTCAAATGTCTGCCTTGCTTTTTACTTACATGAACTCTCATCCTGGTCCTCCTGCTGGTAGGGTACATGCTCAGCCCAGGTAGAGAAGGTATCTGACATCTCCTTTCAGTCCCCTGGGGAAAACTTCACACACAGCAGGCACTTAGTGCACCCTGGTGGGATTGAACTGAAGAAAAAAGACTCCCCAGGGGGGCAGAGGGATGCTTAGGGCTCTCCCTGTTATCTGTTATTCTGAGGCTATGGCTCAAGCTTCTTCCCTCCGAATGGGAAGAGGACACTAGCTTGTACTGAGCGCTTGCCATATGCCTGGCACTACAACACACACCTTACAGCCCCATCACATTAACCCTTTGTGATTGGTATTATTACCCCATTTTACAGATGGAGAAATGGAGGCATTGGAGAACAAGCTCTCCTGAGTAGTTTTTACTTGAAAGGTTTCTAAGATCCCATCTGACCACTCCACTAGCCTGAAACACTTTTTTAAAAAATTTATTTATTGTCTAAAGTTTTACATATGTCTCCTTTTTCCCCAATTGACCTCCCCCTCGCCCCCGGGCCATTCCCAACCCGGGCAAGCCCCCACCACCCCAGTGTCTGTGTCCATTGGTTATGCTAATATGCATGCATACAATTCCTTTGGTTGCTCTCTAACACTCCCGCCCCTGCGATTTGTCTCTGGATCTATTATTGTTAATCAAATTATTTTGATGGGGGGGGTGCACGGGATTCGTGCATTGGTGAGGCGGGCATGTCCTGTGGGGATCGGCCTGCTGTGGGAGCGCTGCTCATCCTGGTCAGACAAGCAGCACTCCCACTGTGGGAGTGCACTGACCACCAGAGGGCATCTCCTGCATTGAGCATCTGCCCATTGGTGGTCAGTGCACATCAGAGTGACTGGTAAACTGGTCGTTCTTGTCGTTTTGCTGTTTGGTCACTGGGCTTTTATTATATAGGATTATATCCCACGTGTGAGTGAGATCATGTGATATTTATCTTTCTCTGACTGGCTTATTTTACTTAGCATAATGCTCTCCAGTTTCACCCATGCTGTTGCAAATGGTAAAAGTTCCTTTTTTTTAATAGTGGCGTAGTATTCCATTGTGTAGATGTACCACAGTTTTTTAATCCACTCATCTGCTGATGGGCACTTAGGTTATTTCCAAATCTTAGCTATTGGAAATTGTGCTGCTATGAACATAGAAGTGCATATATTCTTTCTGATTGGTGTTTCTAGTTTCTTGGGCTATAGCCCTAAAAATGGGATTACTGGGTCAAATGGGAGTTCCATTTTTAACTTTTTGAAGAAACTCCATACTGTCTTCCACAGTGGCTGCACCAATCTGCATTCCCACCAGCAGTGCACGAGTGTTCCTTTTTCTCCACATCCTCTCCAGCACTTGTCGTATGTTGATTTGTTGATGCTAGACATTCTGACAGGTGTGAGATGGTATCTCATTGTTGTTTTGATTTGCATCTCTCAGATGATTAGTGACTTTGAGCATGTTTTCATATGTCTCTTGGCCTTCTGTATGTCCTCTTTTGAAAAGTATCTATTTAGGTCCTTTGCTCATTTTTTGATTGGATCGTTTATCTTCTTTTTGTTAAGTTGTATGAGTTCTCTGTAAATTTTGGAGATTAAACCCTTATCTGAAATATCATTGGCAAATATGTTCTCCCATGCAGTGGGCTTTCTTGTTGTTTTGTTGATGGTTTCTTTTGCTGTACAGAAGCTTTTTATTTTGATGTAGTCCCATTTGTTTATTTTCTCTTTAGTCTCCATTGCCCTAGGAGCTGTGCCGGTAAAGATATTGCTATATATGTCTGTTATTTTGCTGCATATGGAGTCTTGTAGGATTTTTATGGTTTCTCACCTTACATTTAAGTCCTTTAGCCATTTTGAGTTTGTTTTGTGTATGGTGTAAGTTGGTGATCTAGTTTCATTTTCTTGCATGTATCTGACCAAGTTTCCCAGCACCATTTATTGAAGAGACTGTCTTGACTCCATTGTATGCTCTTGCCACCGTTGTCAAATATTAAGTGAGCATAATGGCTTGGGTCAATTTCTGGGTTCTTTGTTCTGTTCCATTGGTCTATATGTTTGTTCTTGTGCCAGTACCAGGCAGTTTTGAGAACCGTGGCTTGGTAATATAGCTTGATATCTGGTATTGTGATCCCTCCAACTTTGTTCTTTCTCAGGATTGCTGTGGCTATTTGGGGTCTTTTTTTAAATTTTTATTCCAGATGAATTTTTGGAGAGTTTGCTCTAGATCTTTGAAATATGCCATTGGTATTTTAATGGGGATTGCATTGAATCTGTAGATTGCTTTAGGTAGTATGGACATTTTAATGATGTTAATTCTACCAACCTATGAACATGGTATGCTCTTCCATTTGTTTATGTCTTCCTCTATCTCCTTTTTCAATGTCCTGTAGTTTTCCAAGTACAGGTCTTTTACCTCCTTAGTTAAGTTTATTCCTAGGTATCTTAACTTTTTTGGTGCAATGGTAAATGGGATTGTTTTTTTCATTTCTCTTTCTGTGAGTTAATTATTGGTGTATAAAAAGGTCATAGATTTCTGGGTGTTAATTTTGTATCCTGCTACATTGCCAAATTCATTTATTAGGTCTAGTAGTTTTTTAATGGAGTCAGCCTGAGACATCTTTACTGAAATATTAGACAGTCTGATTTTGTGAAGCAGACTAAAAAGGGAGAGGCATTCCAGCCCTTTAACCAAAGGATCCATTTGTCAGCTTGGTAACTGATTCCTTAGAGTCTTAAGGGTTGTATAAATGGGGCAGACCCAACATTCACCACCACCCCTTCTCCACTTCCAGAGCCCACCACCACCTATAGTGAAGGCAGACCATTCCTACCTCTCTTCCCAGCCTCTCTTCTAGCTAGTGGTGGCCATGTGACCAGCTCTGATCAATGAGATGTAAGGAAAGCTCTCCTAAGGGGCTTCTGAATAAAATTTCCTTCATGATAAAGAGAGTGACCCTCAAGAAAAGCTCTTTCTCTCCATTTAGTTCCTTCATGCTTTGGATGATATCATGTGGTGATGGGATAGCTTAACTATTTTTGTAATTATGAGCAACCATATATGTATGTTTGGCAGAGTGGTGGATGGATCGAGCTTGGGTTCCTAGTGAAATTATCTATAGAATTCTTTTCTTGGTGAGATGATGAAATGTCTTTATTGTTCAAGTCATTGTTTGTTGAGTATTCTGAACTGAGTCTTTTGTTCAGCATTCTCTGAAAACATTCCGACTCTTAAAATTGTGGAGAAGGAAATATAGACAGTGACAAGTCCTGAGTAATAGCATTATTGGCTGGGGGATTGAGGGTAGGAGAGGGCTGCAAGGCCAAGGTCAAGATCAGAGGCCCAGGGCACTGAAGCAGAGGATGTGTGTAAGGAGAAATATTTGTAAAGATGATGGCAATAAGGGGAAGCATACCACTGCAATGGAGAAAATGCTGTGACCATGAGGTTAGTATGTGTCCCAATAATCAGACAGAAAGGAATTTTCTTTTATAGGAAGGAGTAAATAAAATTAGAAAGAATCCAGTGTTGGGGAAATGGAATGAGTGGGTTATATTATGTGACAGTTGACCAGGGAATGTTTTTTTCCGGAGGTCAGCCGATTCTCTGGTGGGGCCCTTAAATTACAGAAGAGTTGTTCTATGTTACCAAAGTTCAGGGACCTAGAGGAAAAAAGAGAACCTTGATTAAATTTAAGACAACTTAGAGGGGACAAACAGTTCAGATCATCACTATGAGACAAATAATGGTTGTGGAGGGTCTGAGACTGGCCTTGTCACAGGTTAGCAAGGGAGTCATCTGTGAGTTTATCTAAGTCATATGGGGAAGAATGGTACTTTTCAGAGAGCCATTTTCTGGAACACAAAAGGGGGTTAGGGAAGTATTTCTTATCTGTCATGGTTTTCCAAGAGCATGAGTCTCAGTAAAGTTCAACATTATCAAGGAAGAAACTAAAAAGGTAAGATCAGATCTCAGGGCAGAGTTAAAGAGGCCACTGATGCATCCAGAAGTATCATCCCTTCCTATGTGCCAGGCACTGTGTTAGGGGATCCAGGGAACACAGGTAATTCAGGCATGGTTCTCTTTAAGGAGCACAACAGAGAAGAAAATATATGAACACAAATATCTACAGAAGGTCTCCATGGCATCTGTGTTCTGCTCTCTCATGACTTTCCACACACTCAGATTCTATTTTCTTTGGTAAGCACCTGAGCCTTGCAAACTGCCAGTCCTGCAGCAGATCCATATGCTCTGGGCATGTTTGCAAAACCCAGGAGAGTCAAAAGCAGAAAAGGGAGCAGTTTTTCAAAACTTGAGCCTCTGGTCTGATGGCTCAAAAGTATTAAAGGATTTAGCAACTCAATAGAAAAACCCCAAAGAATCCCTCTCAGAGATGCTGAATCTTGATTTTGCTTTCTTCCTCTGAAGAGCATCTGGGAACTCTCACCTGAGTCCTTATACTTCAGTCTAGATGGGGACAAGTATAGAGATTCTCATCCATCAGGCAGGAAATAGGATGCCCTAAGAGGTACGGTCACTTTAGTTAGGTGATACAGCAGATCACTGTTGATACTCAAGAATGTTGTGTGGCCTTTTACTAGTGCTCAAGTTACGGCCTCTCTGAAGGTAGCTAGAAGCAGGGGTTTGGGTGCAGGTGGGCAGAAAACACAAAGCCAAATGCTACTCCCCAGAAGAGAGATGGGCAATAACATACAAATTATATTTTAGCTTATTCCACAAAACTGAAGTTAAAGCACCCAAGTCCCTGACCTGATCATTGCAACCACAGGGCAATAACATTTATAGTTCTGAGCAATGCAGTTTGAAGATGGTATCACATATCAGAAAGCATGACCCTCCATACGCTCATAAGAAAACCCCCTGAATATGTCATTGAAAAAATATATTTTTTAAGTTATCACCAGAAACTTCCTAAATTATGTATACTTCTTAGTGTGATACAGGCATTTGACTCTGAAGAGGCCACAGGCTGGTTATAATTCTTTTTACACTAGACTTTCCCACAGGTTGTGTGGCTGCCTTTACATTCAACATCTGCCTTCTCTACTCCTTGCAATCAGCCTTCCTCCAGCTCCAGCATCTCAGATATCATAGTAGAGACAGCTAATTATTTCTCAATACACATTCTCCTCTTCTTCCTTCAGGAGAACTTTCAAATTTTTTGCTGAGGAGATAGCTGCTCAGCTAAAAACTACATTTCCCAGCATTCCTTGCAGCTAGTGTGGCCACATGACTCTTCTTGCCAATAGTGTGTGAGTGAAAGTGATGTGTGCAATTTCTGGTAGTATAATAAAAAAAGAAGCATGCTTTACCCTTCCTCCACTTCCTCCTTTCTTCTGTTTGGAACATGGATAAGATGGAAGGAGTTGGAGCAGCCATTCTGGGCCTTGTTTTGAGCAGAGGAACAGAGTAGAAGGAGCCTGGGTCCCTGATGTTACTGAGCATAAAAATTTAGACTCTCTACCTGAACTTTAAGAGAAAAATAAACATCAATATTATTTAAACCATTGTATTGGGGAGGGTCTCTCTTATAACAGCTTAGCATGTTTCTTAATTTAAGTCATGGTTACTTCTTTAAAGCCAGCTATGGACAATACTCAGGATAGAGTATTATTGGACGACAGACTAGAAATCAACAAACTCGCCCATTTTTTTACTTTTGCTGGTCAATAATCTTTAGGAACTAAAAGAAATCAGAAAAGAGCATGTCTTATTGGTGATGTCTGTTAGCCAAAAAAATGTGGAATGGAAGGTTTTTGATGGAATGGAAGGATCTGGATGTAAGACAGACCTGACTTGGACTTATTAGTTTTGTGGCCTTGGGTTATTCTTAACCTTTTTTTGTTTCCCTTTTCATCAAATGGCTACAATAATTCTTGCTTGGTTATTTTGAGAATAAAATAAGACCATATGTTTAAAGATAACCATAGTAGGAATGAAAGAGCCACGAGGTCTGAGTGAATCCCATCTGCCATCATCTTGCCTTGGTAAAGTCACTGCACTTCTCTAGGCCTGTTGCCTCATCTGTCAAATGAGGAAATTTGGACTAGATGATCTCTGAGGTCTTTTCCTGCTCAGACATTCTATGGTTTTAAAAAATCCAGTTATAATATTATGAAAAGAGAATCAAATTTAAAGCAACACTTTGCCAGAGCCAACTTGGCTGGCTATGGAACCTAAGTTGATTGTATTTATCACATCAATTCTGTAGTCAGAAAGGTTGTAATGGTACCTTGAACTAGGCCATGGTGGGAGTATTTACACCACAGAAATTGGCAAATGCTATAAAAACAGGGCTCGCCTACCTCCACAGAGAGACAATTGTTAAACATTTACCAGCATACCACTTACTACAAGGAAAGTAAAATGAAGTGTTTTTTTATGTCTTGGCACTTAAATTAGCAAATAAAACTAATAAAGTTTAAGATGAGAACGTACAAGTGTGTGTTTATAGTGTACAGAGGACCAAGGGGGAAGAATTAGAAGTTACCCAACTCCTGGATCCCAGGTGCTCTGGTCCAGCTTTGGGTTGCAGTAAATCGGCCCCTTGTGGCATGAAGGAGTTAATACCTCTCCCTCAGTGACCAACTTACCTGGCCTCGTTGTGCTGTTGTTACCTCAGATGCACCATCTTGTAATTTAATTAAAACCAGAGATTTGAGCTAATGGGCTGGTGGTGCTGGTGGCCCCACCGTGGGCGAAAGTTGGGCTCCTGGGAGCAGGAAAAAAGGTCTTCCAAGACACCAGCTGATCAGAAGTAGTCGTTAAATTATTCCAGTTAATCCAAACAGAGTAGTTACCTGAGGCCCTGACTCATCTAGCCAAGTGGGATCTGTGGCCTGGACAATGTTTGCAGACTCTGGACCAAGGGATTACCACTCACTCATTCTCACCATTTAGCGTGTCTTCTCCAAAGTGTGCTTGGAGGAACAACAGCTCCTTGGTATGCTACTAGCACCCCCTTTCCCATCCCAGAAGGAGTTCGTGGTTAAATACGTTTGGAAAACATTGGATTTATCAAAGTAAATGGGTTCTTTATGGCAGTACTTCTCAGAGATTTTAACAGGCTGAAGTAGTACTTCTCGAACTGTCTGTGGTGACACATCATATTTTTAAATTTCCAATCAATACCTGGACCTATTGCCTCATGTGCAACTTACCATATGAGTTTGCCAACACCCAACCTGGATCAACCCTGTCCAATGAGATGAGTTCATGGGTCATGCACTTGGATGTCCTAGCAATGTCCAATCGTCATAATAGTCTCTCATTGCTTGATGGCAGTTTTTGTACTTGCCACTTGTGGTCCAGTAACAGACTATGGCACAGTGTGTGGGTCTTACTCTCAGTAGAACTGTGCTAAATGCCTGGCTGGCCTCCTCTGGATGGAGCAGGCTCCTGTCCCAACAAGTCCTTTCCCCTCTCACTGGGATCCCCGGGTTTGAGCTGGTCATTGAGGAGGGAAACAAAGCACACCCAGAGCTTCCTTCAGTCCCCCCAGGTTTGTTCATTCAGAAAAGGAATAGCAACCTTCAGGTTGGACTTCCATGAAGGCCCCTGAAATAGGAAGTCTTTCCAAAGACTATCTCATTTGGTCTTTGGGAGCAATATACTCATTCCCATCCCAGGCCCCTGACCCGCAAACTAAGGGTCACATGTGTCTATAAGACTTGGGCAGCCCTCAGCCAGGGCACAGGTAGCAGGGCTTAACTCCATCTCTGGCCTCCAGAATTATTTCTCCACAGCTTGACAGGTGGGTGCCAGTGCAAGGCAACTATCTCCTCCCTTTTCTTCCCTTTCACTTCTTTCTTTTGTGCTGATTCTTGTCATGCATCCGCATTGGAAGTCAAGTGTAAATAGAAGGCTCTGACTACCAGGTCAGGCTGCTGTCAGGGTTTCCCCCCTCTCTCTGAAATGCTCACTGTCCCTGCCAACATTTATTCTCTACCTGTCAGAGCTGGCTCCCTCCAATGTCTATATGGACAGATTCCCTCCTCAGCTAACACTTCCTGTGACCCGAAAAGTACCCGGAATCAGGCTGTCTCTTTCCCAAGAAAGACAGCTTCGGTTGGATGTTTTTCCTTGCCCTTTCACCAATCTGTTCTTCAGTGTGAGGAACAATTTATTCATGAGGTGGGCCCAGGGCCAGTGATGGGAAAGGAGATGCTGTGAAGGATTCTGTCAGGTAGAGGATGCTAGGATCCCCCCCCCCCCGCCCCCAGTGCCATGTCTCTTGGTACATTCTTGCATAGTCTCAATACCGGTCCAGATAGAGTGAGATCCCAGGAAGGTTGGGTGTTAGGTAGCATTGGGTTTTGGAGTCTCCCTCATATTAAGTATTGGTGGCCAGCCAGCATGTGAAGCTGGGAGAGGCAGGTCATTTGTGTAGAAATGACAGTTAATACCATGAGAGTCAAGGTGGAGATCTCTGAGGCAGGCTGTCTGGGGACAAGAGAGAGCCTGGGAGAATACCCACAGTTAGTGAGAGGAGTAGCAAGAAGAGTTAGGAAAGGAGGCTGGGAAGGAGAGATTGGAGAAGTGGGAAGGAAACTGGGAGAAGATAGCACCTCATCAAGCCAGGGAGGTGAGAATGGCCAGTGTGTGTTGCCAAGAGATCAAGAAGGTTGAAGACTGACAAAAGGAAGTGGTGGTAATTAAAGTGGCTCCTGAAAAAGGCAGCTTGGTACAAGCTACATACCTGCAGGGAGAGCCATCCACATCTTTGTCTGAAGGATTGGTGACCCTGAAGTTGCATGGCCCACTATCTGTGTGGCCACTGAGCACAGCTCTGCTCATGAGAATCTCGTCAGCCAAGGGGTGAAGGCAGAAGGCCCATATGAGCTGCTGAGGTGTGAGTGAGAGATGAGGCAGGAGCTGGGGCCAGGGAAGGTGACCCTTGAAAAGGGTCTGGAAGGTTTGAGAGGAAACAACATATTTTCCACTTGAATTATAGCTGGGATTTAGAAATTTAAGTATATTTTAGGCAAAGGAAAAAAAAAAACACAACAACACAGAAAGTGAGGGAGACAATAAATGAGGGAAAGTGAAGAAAGGAAAATAAATCTATCCATTTGGAAACATGTATTTATTGTTAGCCTCCTGAGCATCGTTTCATAGTTTGCTGGAATGCAGCTATGGAGAGAGAGCAACTTCCATTTTTCTGGGAGCTTACATGTAGTTAGTGTAAGTTGTACAATAGAAGGCACCAGGCTGGTGGTGGGTGGGGTAGGGTGAGATTTAGAGGTCAGGGTAGGCTTCTCTGAGGAGGTGACCTTTGAGCTGAGACCTGCATGATGAGATGGGCCCACCTTGGGAAGATCTGGGAGAAGAGTGTGCTTGGCTGGTGGAGAGAACCTCCAGCACAGTGGTTCCAAAGTGGGAATTGAGCCTAAGACGTTTGGGAGGCAGAAAGGGGCCAGTGTGGCTAGAGCACAGAGGTAGAAAGGGATGTGAGATGAGGCCAGAGTAGCAGGTGGGGGCCTGGTCATGTAGGGCCTCTCTGACTATGGGAAGAAGTTTCCATGTGAGAGCACAAGTGACATATACTAAGTATATCTCATTTACCTTCTAGTCTGAGATCTTGAGGGTCTTATTCATCTCCCGAGGCTGACAGCAAAAAACTGTGGATTGAGTGAAAATCTCCTTTCAAGCCTTACCTGAGTCAAGAAAAGTTTAAATTCACGGCTTCTTGGGAAAGTCTCCGAGTCAGATCTAAGGGCTGGGCATTTCCACAGGCTTCGAATGCTGTTTGGGTGGCGGCAGGGGAGTGGCATTGTGCATTCAGCACTCCTAGGTCACCTCACCTAAATAAACATCTGATGCATAAAAATTTCTAGGTGGATAAGTTAACTTTGATGTCCTCCTGCCTTTCTTTCTGGATCCTGGCATTTCCTTCTGGTGCCTTTCCTTCATCCCCATTGCTCTTGTGCTACCTCTTGCTGCTCAAGCTTCCTCTGGGTCATCTCAAAAACCACATCCCTTATTTCCAGCCCTTTCCTCATCCCCATGCAAACGCCTAGCTCCTTAACCCAAATACTACAAGAAAGGAATCTGACTGAAAAAATTCATACCAAGGTGCTAGTGACTGATAGTACCATCACACTCATGGGTGTATTTGATTTTGTACAAAGGGAAGATCTGCACTTAAATTAGAGCATTGGTTCAGAGCAATTAGGACATGTGGCTGCCAGGGGATATGTTTGAGAAAGACAGGAGAAAGGTCTCAGGATGGTGAGCCTTCCCAGACCCCAGCACCTGCTATGTGGATGCCTGTTTATGCTTATGGCTGACTCAGTTTCCAGATCTAAAAGGACAGGAAAGGTAATTCTCCACTTTAACAAGTCAAGATTGAAGTAACTTTGTGGTCTGAGGGAAGGCTCTGGAGGACCGTGCTCACCACTGTGCCACCCAATCCTAAAGCAGCTTCTCTGATTGGGGTTTACAGTAACACCAAAAGAAGGATGAAGGAACATATGTTGGGCACCTTCTCTGTGTAATCTCATTTACTCTTCACCATAACCCCATGATGTGGATGTTATTGTCCCCATTTTCCAGAGGAAACTGAGACTCAAGGATGTTTTGTGACTTTCCCTGGGTTACACAGATAGTAACTTAAAGAGCTGGGATTCAAACTCAGTTCTGTCTGAATCCGAAGCTCTACTTTCTCTACTTGCCTCAGGGTTAAAACTCTACCCTACCATCGTGCCAATCGTCCTGGCAGGGGCAATCTGAGAACTAACTGCCTGCACTCTCCTCTTATCGCCTTTGTGACTCACTTCCTCTTTCTGGGTCTCAGTTTCCTTATCTGGAAAACAGGAAGATCGAGTCAGTTATTCCAGGACTCCTCCCTACTTTGAGCATCATGATGCTGGGGGATCCTTCCTTTGATAGAACCATGGCTTATGTGGTCTGTAAATGTCAGCAGTGCCCAGAGCCCTTCAGTACTCAGCTCTTCTTGCCACCTTGGACCAGCATCAGGCAAGTCCACAAAGGCCTGGAGATGAGATGCCCTTGGGGTGCATTCAGCTAAGCCTGGTAGATGGCCAGTCTGGGCACCTCCTAGTGAACAGGGCTGAGCCCACGGCTCAGTGAGCAGCAGTCTTCTTCACCACCTTCTAGAAGCCGCTCCCAAGGTGGCTGAGAGTGTTGGTGTTTTTCTTCTCAGCTTTTGAAAGCCAGAGGTCAGCGCGAGTGTAACTCTGACGGATGACATCTGCTCCTTGTTTGGAAACACCCTTTTCAAATCCAACCTGAGATGGGATTAAGAGAACTGCTTGGCTCGTTTTCAGGACTGTCATTTGATGAACATCTCCAAGTTCATTTGAAGGAAGTGACAGAAGAGAGTGAGATTTCAAATCAGGGAAATTGGCGACAGGCTCGGCTCAAAGTCAGCCTCCCCACCTCCAGCCTGCAGCCCGCAGAAAACAAAAGCTCCAGAGCAGGAAAGTGACACAGCGCCACCTCCCGGCAGCTGCCTGGGCGTGGAGGCCTCTGGGTGAAGCGAGTTCTCTCCAGTTTCAGGGCCTGCCCAAAGCTTGGGGAGGTTAGACCTGTCACTAGGTTCCCAGGAGATGGGGACAGAGGGTTGTGAGAGCTACATGAGTTCTCAACTTATGATGTGTATATTTGTGTATATTCCTGTGTCATGCCCTCATGCAGCCAATTTGAACTCTGAGTAGGATTAACTTATTTTATGAATAACTGTCTCCTTCACTTACTATTAGACAGTGTTTTAGGGCATGATCATAGTGGTTAGGCTATGACCTCTGGAGCCAGAGAGCCTGGGTTCAAACCTTTGTTTTGTTACCCACTAGCTGTGCAATCTTGAGGGAGTTATTTAGTCCCTCTGTGCCTCTGTTTCCTTTCCTATAAAATAAGGCTAATAAGAGTGTCAACCACAGAGGGTTACCAAGAACTGAAGGGGTGACACATGTAAAGTGCTTAGCATAGTGCCGGACCCATGATAAGCACCCAATACCTATTAGCTATTATTATTATATCAATAATAATTATCATACTAATAATTATTATTTAATTAAACGTAGTTCATATATATTTCTTCTTTCTTTGCACTCACCCATTAAGCCCATTGCTAACTTCTTATTGGCTGACAGGTTCCATGCAAATATTTCTGGTTTAAGGAAGATAATGAATGTTAATTTTGTTGAAGTAATTGACCCTCCCCAAACCCACATCCGAACTTCACTTAGACTCCCTGGCAGAATCTGAGAAAGAGCCATGTCTTTTGTTCTGTAAAGCAGGCAACTGGACGGTGCTTCTGAGCAACCCTGGGAGAGCTAGGTGTGCCTGGGGATGACAGCCTCTTCACATGTTGGACTGAGATTCAATTCCTGGGGGAATCTGAGTCCTGGATTTCCCCACAGCTGTCTGTGGAGCGCTCCTAGGGTGCTGGTGAGTCATCTCAAGGCTTCCTGCTCCATTTGAACCACAAGGGTCTCTCAGAAGCTCTGTCTTGGGGTCAGACTGGGCTCATCGATCCTAAAGGGAAGTCCTCTCAACCTAGAGAAAAGATGGTGAGGCGACAGGCTGCCAAGATCAGAAGCTGGCCTTCCCGAAAGTCAACCATAAATCAAAGCCTGCAAGGTGACCACGTGTCACAGACACCAGCTCCGGAGTCTCTGGGGGGTGCTGGGCTTGATGACAGGAGACCACCTCTTTCCCAGCCCGTCTGTGTGTGAGCTGTCCATTGCCCCCGAGGAAGTTGTCCTGCTATTTAATGAGGTTTAGCTATCCCTCCAAAGGAGGGCTCGGCCCAAACATCTGTCTCATCAAAGGGGTTGGGGCCTTGGAGACACAAAAGGTTCCCTCAGTGCCTCCATTCTCTGGCCTTTATCGCTCTCAGAATCCATCCCATTAATATGTTGGAACAGCCATGACTTTGCTGCTATGCACATATCTGGGGAGCAAGCCAGGTTTCAGGGCAAGAAAGGAGGGAGAGAGAAAACCCCTTAAGTCCCCTCAGACTTTGCACTTGGCTTCCTCCTGTAGGCAAGGCTTAGCCATGACTCACCTGTTTTAGAATGTTTTGATAGCCAATCCCCGATTTGCTTGAAACCTCCAAAGTCTCAAGATGATAGCCCAAGGGAACTGGGAGCAGAGTTGCCATGCCTCAGGCCTGACAAATAATCTGGTGTGGGAAACAGCAGGTGGCCAAAAGAGCAAATCCCAAACTAGAGCTTTGCAGAGCAGTGCCCAAGCACCTGAAAGTCATGGGGATTTTTGCAGAAAATCATGAAGCATTAATTTTTTATTGAATTTATTGGGGTGGCATTGGTTTGCAAAAACCTACAGGTTTCAAGTGTACAACTCAATAAAACATGATCTGCACACTGCATCCTGGGCCCATCACCCCAAGCAGTCTCTATCTGTCTCCATTTTCCTCCCCTTTGCCCACCTTCAACTACCTCCACTCCCTTTTCCCTCTGGCTTTCTGGCTCTCACCACACTTATTGTCTGTGTCTATGTGTTTTATATATATAGTAGAGGCCCGGTGCACAAAATTCGTGTGGGGGGTGCCCCTCAGCCCAGCCTGCACCCTCTCCAATCTGGGATCCCTTGGGGATGTCCAACTGTCAGTTTAGGCCAGATCCCACAGGTAGTTGGACATCCCTCTCACAATCCGGGACTGCTGGCTCCCAATCGCTCGCCTGCCTGCCTGCCTGCCTGATTGCCCCCTAACCAATCCCCTGCGAGCCTGATCGACGCCTAACTGCTCCCCTGCCAGCCTGTTTGCCCCCAACTGTCCTCCCCTGCCAGTCTGGTCCCCCCAACTGCCCTCCCCTGCCAGCCTGGTCACCCACAACTGCCCTCCCCTGCCGGCCATCTTGTGGTGGACATCTTGTGACCACGTGGGGGCGGCCATCTTTGACCACATGAGGGTGGCCATCTTCTGCGAGGGTGTGATGGTCAATTTGCATATTACCTTTTTATTACATAAGATATATGTTTTTGCTTAAGTTTGGAGGTTCAAATCTATAATTGATGACTACATCAGGCCATGGAGTCATAGATAGCCTGGCCATATTCTGTCAATTTATTAGCTCTTTGACTTTGACTAGTTACTTCACATCTCTGTGACTGTTTCCTTACCTATAAAAGAGACTAATAATAATGGTGTGAGAACTAAATGACAGTTGATCAATGGTAGCCAAGTAATAAAAGTGTAAGAAAAATGTATCAGAAAAAAAGCTAAATTGAGATGCATATGCCTTTTCATTAAACATTTTTTTAAAATTTCTTTCTTTCTTTCTTTCTTTCTTTCTTTCTTTCTTTCTTTCTTTCTTCCTTCCTTCCTTCCTTCCTTCCTTCCTTTCTTTCTTTCTTTCTTTCTTTCTTTCTTTCTTTCTTTCTTTCTTTCTTTCTTTCTTTCTTTCTTTCTTTTTCTTTGTAAATTAGAACAAGGCTGCCACTGCCTGATGACAGTGGCAGGCTACGGTGGCCCAGTTAGTGCAGCGTGTAGCATAAGACTTTCTCCAGGTGTGACTACATGCCTGGCTAATAGCATGAGGATGCCCAACACACTGGCATGAGTATAAGCCATGTCATATAAATGACAAGTTTAAAGCCTGGCTTCTTCACTCACTGGCTTCCTGACCTTGGCAAGTGGTTTAAACTCTCAAGTCTGGGAACCAGAAATATTAAAACTAGTAGTATTTACCTTGAAGGTTTGTAGGGTGTGTGGGTGAATGTGATTGTGTACAGAAAACACTGAGGACATGCTGAGCCCAAAGTAACTGCTCAATTGAAAGAAAAACAAGGAAGCTATGACTTATGCATGCTTTTCAGTCCCACCTATAACTCCATCCCTTTTTTACCCACTCAGGGAAGCAATTTAGATAGTAACATTTCTATGGGGATAACCTTGAAAATGCTTAAAAATTTTTAAAATTCATTCACACATATTGTTTTATTTAGTCATTACCAGTAACAACCTATTTGTGAACAACCTTATAAGTGATATTGATCAGAAGTCCTCAGATGCAGGTAGGTGCCAGATTTTTCTACGGGTACATGAAATCTATATTATGTACTTTCCTACGGCTGCTGTGACAAATTACTGTGAACTAAGTGGCTAAAGACAACACAGATTTATTGTCGTACAATGCTGCCGATCAGAAGTCCAAATTGGGTCTCAGTGAATACTGTGTTCCTTCTTTAATATCTATGGGAGAATCATTCCTTGACTTTTCCAGCATTTAGAGGCTGCCCCATTCTTTGGCTTGTGGCCACCTTCCATCTTCAAAGCCAGCAATGGTCAGCTGAATCCCATCTTTCTCACAATGCCACCCCTCTGGTTCAGACTCTTCTCCCTCCCACTTCCCTATTTAAGTCCCCTTGTGGTTATGCCAGGCCCACCCCAATGATGCAGGGCCATCTCTCTATTTTAAGATCAGATGATTAACAACTTTAATTCCATTTGCAACCTTAATTCCCCCCTTGTCCTGTATTAGAACATACTCCTTGGTTCTGGGAACTAGGATGTGGACATCTTGGCGGGAGGGGGCATTATTTCCCCTTACATAGGATAACCTTGAATCTTAATTTTAAATGATTTAAAACTGGAGGCAGCCCCGGCTTCATCCGGAAGGTCATCCGGAAGGACGTTTGGCTGTCCGGTCTAATTAGCATATTATGTTTTATTGTTATAGATTCTTTCACACATATTGTTTGTTTAATCATTATCAAATACTGTGAATAACTCTACAACTGATATTGACCAGAAGTCCTCAAATGATGGTGAACATCATACTTTTCTTCAGGCTTCATGAAATGTGAAAAAATGGAAAAATATGGTAATTTTTTATAAAGCTAAATCTATTACAGAAGATGATAGTTGGCTGTTCTGCTTTTAACGTCTTTGGCAAATATGAAAGTGGACACCCCAGTAAGTCAAGACTCAAGAGCTTTTGGGAGTTTGTTTGTTTTGAAATTGTGGCAAAATGGATATAACATAAAATTTACCATTTTAACTTCTTCTAAGTGTACAGTTCACTAGTGCCAGTTTTATTCACATAATTGAGCAACTAACCTCCCAAACTCTTATCTAGCAAAACTGAAATGCTGTACCCATCAAACATCTCCCCATTTCTCTCTCCCCCCAGCCACTAGCAATACCATTCTACTATCTGTCTCTATGAATTTTACTATTCTGCATACTTCATGTAAGTGGAATCATGTAGTATTTGTCTTTTTTTCTGACTGGCTTATTTCACTTAGCATAATGTCCTCAAGGTTCATCCATGTTGTAGCATGAGGCAAAATTCCCTTCCTTTTTAAGACTGAGTAATCTTTCATTGTGTGTATATGCCACATTTTGTTTATCCATTCATCTGTCTATGGATGCTTGGCGTGCTTCCTCCTTTTGGCTATTGCAAGTAATGCTGCTATGAATGTAGGTGCACAAATATTTCTCTGAGACCCTGCTTTTAATTCTTTTGAATATACATGGAATTGCTGGATCACACGGTAATTCTATTTTTAATTTTTTGAGGAACTGCCATGCTATTTTCTATAGCACTGCACCATTTTATATTCCCCCTAACAGGGCACAAGGGCTCCAATTTCTTCATGTCCTCTCCAGCATCTGTTTGTTTTTCCATAGTGGTTGTCCTAATTGGTGTGAGGCGGTCCCAATTTTTCCTATAACAAAAGAATATCTATTCATAGTAAAAAAAAAACATTCAAGAGATGCAGAAAGGCAAAAATTGAAACATAAAACTTACCTCTTTGCCCTTTACTTCTGTCTATTTCCCAGAGGTAACCACAATCACACTTCTTTGTGGGTATGTCCAGAAAATTTCACGCAAATACATTTGTCATGTATCTTTTTTATTACACAAATGAATTTACGCACTACATACCATTTCACACTTTGTTTGTTTCACATAGTCATGTATCTTGGAAGTCTTTTCCTGTCAGCACCTATAGATTGATCTCCTGAGTCCTTTTCACAATCACATAATATTCCATTGCGTGAATAAACTACAATTTATTTAATTTGAACAATTTAAACAATTGTTTAAACATTTTAAACAATTTAGTACCAGTGGACGCTGTTGATTTCCAAAGCTTTCCCCTCAGAATTTTCTTTTATTTATTTATTTTTAAAATATATTTTTATTGATTTCATAGAGGAAGAGAGAGGAGAGAGAGAAATAGAAACATCATGATGAGAGAGAATCATTGATTGGCTGCCTCTTGCATGCCCTCTAGTGGGGATCGAGCCTGCAACCCGGCATGTGCCCTTGACTGGAATCAAACCCGGGACCCACAGGCCAACGCTCTATCCACTGAGCCAAACCGGCTAGGGCCAGAATTTTATTTTTAATTTAAAAAATACCAATGATGAGAAACTGCACAGCATGTGATTATGAGTGCAGACTCTTCAGCTGTGCTGCTTAGGCTCAAATGCCAGCTCTGGAATGTTGGACTAGTGATTCAGCCTCTCTGTGCCTCAGTTTCTTCATCTCAAAAATGGGAATAATGATAATAGCACCTACCTCCTACAGTATTGTCAGGGTTAAATGAGTGAGTATATATACAGTTCCTAGAACATAAGGTGTGTGTGGGAGGGTGTTAGCTGTTATTCTGCTTCAGTCAACATCCTTGGAAAATTTTCTGAGTATTTATGTAGGACAAGTTGTTAAAAGTCAAAGTGCTAGGCCAAAGGGTATGATTTTCCCCCCACAGACATTTTTAAAAAAGAAATTGTCATTAGCACTGAGACCAAAATCATTCATATAACATGTGGTCTGACAGATTTGGATGTGGCTAAAAAGTGCCAAATCATTTTCCAAGAGGGTTGTACCAACATAAGATGCTGGTAAGGCCTCCATGCTCTGGCACTTCATGCATCCCATCACTTTGCTCCTGTTCCTCAGCTGCTCTGCCTTCTCTTCCCCTAACACCAGTCATTCCTCTTCCCTCTTTCTGCCTGAAGAGAAGGAGTTGGCAGAGATGAACACGCCAAACCAAAGGCCTGGGGACCTTTTTGATGTGAGTATTTCCTGGGCACTTGCCTCTCTGTCATCAAGGACTTCTCTGTGTGGTGCCCAGCTCTGTCCCTCCCCGTTCACATTCACTTTCACAGCAAAAAGCCTTCCCCAACCCCTACCCCCAGCACTTCCCTCTTCTCTCCAGTCTTGATCTGATGTCCCTGGTGACCACACCATGGGACTTAACTAAATATGATAATGCACCAAAGCTCACCAAGTCGCCATGAAAGGCAATCTTATTTTCTTAGGTCCTGCTCTAGTGCTCTCTCTGGAAATACATCTCCATCATTTTTGTTGATTGTAAAGGAATTCATGCTCCCTGTAAGAAAAAATAAAAGGCAAGCAATGCAGAGGTATGGACCAAGGTCAAAGAAAAACTTTTCCCATTATCTTATGTCCCCAGAAATAATTAGCATTAATCATTTGTTAAATATTCCCTTAGGTTTTTAAACATGCACATATTTTTAAATATAATCATATTATATATTCTATAACCTTCTTTTTTTCACTCAACAATGGACATCTTTCCAGGCCAATACATTCAGATCTATTTTAATAGCTGCATAATATTCTGAAAGTATTTTTATTAAATACTTCTTGACCTTGGTTCTCCAAAATTCAAAGGGGGCGTTCCTTTCTGAAAAGGGGTGTGACATGGTAGAAAATGTGTTAAACCTGGTGTTGGAAGATTGGTTCTCGACCCAGCTCATTGTGTATCCTTAAGCAGCTAACTTCTTCCTCTGTTAGAAATGAAATAGGACTGTGCATGTGAAAGTACAACCCTACATTAGAGTATTCTTTTCATGAGAACAAAATAAGGCCTTGGGTAACATGTCTAATGCAACATGGTCAAGCTGTTCCATGGTTCTCATGGCTTGTGGCATCCTCCACATGAGAGCTGCTTCTGTCTTTCCCCGACAATGGAGCTGTCTGAAGACTCTAGGGAACCCAGACTCACAAAATCACAGAGAGCTGAGCTAGAAGGAGAGCTCTGAAGTCTGGGCTATGAAGCATTGCCCTATTCTGTCTCTAATCCCACATTTGGACACCACTGAAATTGAGACAAGACGTGGAGGTCTGGGACTGGGCAGCCACAGGCTGCCTGGGCATCCCAGCTAGACTATCAGCAGATTTTATTCTGTGTCCTGGATTCTCCATCTCACTGGCTCAGGGGTGGCAGCCTGGCAGCCAGCTGACACACTGGCATCCTGGGATGGGTAGGATGCACAAATGAATGAGTAAATGATCTAACAAACTAATGGACAGAGGAATGAATGAACATAAACTAAGAAATGGAAGACTGAAGGAAAGAATGAATCCATCAGCCAATGAGGGAATGAAGGCACAAGCCCTTTGGCCACAGCCTCAGTCTGGGTCCTGGGCCAGTGCATAGGTGAGGGGCAGAAGTTTAAGAACAGGACAAATGACAGCATCCAGAGCCACCCCATCTGAGATGCCAAATGGGGAAACCTGGCTGACATTTCATGGGCATTCCTCCTCTGGAATCCTTTTGGCCTAAGTGTCACTCTGCCCCTTTGCTTCCAGGACTGGATTAGAGGGAAGATCAGAGCCCCTCCCATTGGTACCCAGCAGAAGGAGAGCGGAGCCAGCCCCAAGTGAAGGAAGGGCCCTAACTCACTCCCTTCCCCCTCTGGGAAGCCACACAGAACTCCAAGTTAATTAAAGCCTCCACTCTGAGAAGAAGGGAATGTTCCATTTGGTAAATTTAGAAACAGCTGGTTAGTTTTACCCATTACTTTTGTGCTAACATCAGTGGAGCTCATTCAACTCTATCTTTTTATGAAGCTGTCCTTCCAATGCTACCTGATAGCTACTAATTGCTGCAACTACATTTCTGAATTGCAAATTTTCTGCACTGATAAAAACTTTGATTGCCTGTCAGCTACACATAAGGAAAAGATCAGCAGTGCTAAATGAGGGGTTCCACGCTTGGATAATAATGCCTAATGAATTATTCAGGAAAGAATGCTTGAATGAAGCAAACAATTTGAAGGGTTACTAGCAGCCGTAACAGTTCAACAGGCAAAAGAACAAAAGTATCATCCTGAACATTACACTAATGATTAAAAAATGCGTATTAATTCTAGATTTGGAGAAAAAAGAAATGCCAATCTGATTTTAAAGGTTAATCATTATTTTCTCAGTAATGCGCTGATCTCTGGTGGTGGCGGGGTGGTGATGAAGGGGGAGAACCCTTTACCAATATTTTGGGATGTATAATATTATGACATAATAGAGTCATATAATTTCACACACATCATTTAAAAATTGTAAATTTCAAATTTCATTGGAAAAGATAACACAGAAAACTAACAGCGTGGCAGCAGAATGCTCGCTCCAGAGAACTTTGCTGAGTGCACAGCGGTACCAGCGCCAAGGAGCCCCTCCCCGAAGTGCGGGGCCCTGCAGACATAGCAAAATGAAATAAGATATATGTGATTAAACATATGCAAATACATATCATAATTAGTGACTCTTTCTGGCGGAATTTGAATGTGTTTTACATATTTTGCAAGTGTGCTGGTGACACGAATGGAAAATTCTTTCAAAAGCTTCTGCCTATTGGGTCTGAAACCCAAGAAAATAAACCAATAAATCAGGTTTAAGCTTCTGTCCAATACTGACACATTTGCTGCTTTCATAAAAAAAAATATATTTCTACCACCCAAAGTGCTAATTTGTTTTGACAGGTGCTGTGGTGTTGCCAAATATGAGGGGGTTAGGGGTAAGTCCTGGAAACTATAATGCAAAACAGTATAATTAAAGATGTTAAAAAGTAAGAATGTAACTACTGTGATATTAGGATGTATCTGAATATTGAAAATTAGTTCAAATAGTTCTTTAGAGCTGCACTTAAACATCTCAGGTCTCCTGGACAGCCCTGGTGGAAATTGAAGAGTAGTTTTTAACTATGGAGTATGCAGCCAACCACCTAACAGCCAGCACAAGATTTTTTTTCCCAACTCAAAAGCCTGTGGTATTCATCATCAATTAGTAATTTTATTATAAAGATGTTCGATGTCACGATAACACTCTTCGCTTGTGGCAGTGACACTGCACAGTGGCTTGGAAGTCTGACTTCAGGAGAAGAACTGACCATCTGCCAGGGCCTGCGCATTCACAGTGACTAATGTTTTCCCCGGAGGACGGCAGCTCCCTCTGTTTCTGTTGCTGTCTTTTCGATGTCACAAAGCGAGGTTGATAAACACATTCAAGTCACAATTAAAAAACATTTTCACTGACCAGTTGCCACTGACGATATCATTAGACAGCTTGGTCGTTGTTGTAAAAATGCATTTAATGGTGTTGATGTGCAGGCAAGACGAAGCTTCCTGGTATCTGTTCTTTACCTAGCTTCTCGATTCTTTAATAACACTTCAGTCACTAGGAGCCTTGCAAGGAAATGCCATTTGGCATAAAGCAGGCAGAATGCTGGGATGTTTAGGCTAAGGCCACAGGCCGGAGGATCCATCTAAGTTGGAACTCACAGAGCAAGGTGCAAAGTAGGTGGTTCAAACCAAAGCCAATCAATGAGCTATTCAACTTTGCCCACCTTTGTGTTGTCAACAAACCCAGCCTACAGTGGAAAGCAGTGCTCTACTTTTTCAGTCCTGACAAAAATCATATTATTCAGCTGCAACTCCTGTAAGTGTTATGTGAAGGTCATGATACTTAGCTTGAAACAAGAGTTATCTAACTGGACTTAAGACCTTTGTTCTGGATGATGGAGGAGAAGATGGCAGATAGAGCAGCTACACACATTTATTTATCTCCGTGCTAAACACTGTTGAAGTATTATGCCACTGAATCTCTACAATGACTTTTTAAAGTACCATTTTCTCTATTTTACAGATGAAAATGTTGATTCTTAGAGAAGTTAGTTACCTGCCCAAGACCACACAATGGTGGAAATAGGATTAGAACCCAAATCTTTCTGATGTCAAGGTCTAAGCACTTTATCACTCAGCAAGACATTTTAGGTTCATAACAAAGGCTGCTAAAGCTGGAAGACCACTTGGCGATTAGCCAGTTCTTCATTTTGCAGAGAGGAAACTGAGATGCAAAGACATCAAGAGCCAAAAGCAATGACCATAACACATGGGGGTTGGGGGGCCGACTCATGGATGAGCCAAGTCATGTTGTCAGCTGGTGCAGGGCTGGGACACATTCTTCCCTTCCACTAAGCCACACCATGTTTCTTAAAGTGGAACATACTACGTGGACCTGCCCATGTGCAGCCTCAGGATTTCCTGGGCTTTGTCCAGTCCTGCCTAGGAGTGTACACTTCCTTTCATGGTCCCAACATTCTTGGTACTCTCTGAGTCCTGGGACACAGCATGGGTCTTGTATTATACTCCTACACTTTTCATCCATATTGGAACAATATTCACCACAAGGTGAATTGGAAGTTCCTATGGAAAGCAATGACCATAACATGTGTGGGCATGACTCGTGGATGAGTCTCTGAGGGTGGAGGCTCCATAGTCTTCCCTTTCAGAACAAAATGAGATTAAATGTGCTAACCAGTAAGGAGAGGGTTTGGGTTTGATAAGATCACAGAAGGGAGCTTGGTCTACAGTAGGGTGCTCAGGAGAGATCAGAAGGTGCACTGTGGAAGCAGAGTGCTGGATTTCAGTGTAGAGTCCTGGTCCTATCACTAAATGACTGGGTGATTTTAGGCAAGTCACCTAGCTGCTCTGAGCTCCAGTTTTCCCCTCTAAAACAAAGAGCTCATTGGCTGACCCATCTCTTATCATCTACACTTTGTTCAAGATAATTTAGGCCTGGAAGTCTGGGAACAAGATCTTTTGAGATTTCCCCAGCAGAAGATTCTGCTTTGGGTTTCCATTTGTGATACTGAAGGGCAGTCTTCCTGTCAGTTGGAAATTCCAGAGGGAAATACAAAATGTGACCTTCTCAAAAGCCTAAGAATACCTTCAGCATTCCTGAAAAGCTATCAAACCATTTTTTGAGTTATTTCTTGTTTCTTTCTATTAAGATGACTTAATCTAGGCTGTTTCCTTTGGAGTTCTGAGCTGTAACGTGAGGATCTCAGAAGCAACCTTGAACAGAGCTTTCTGAGAAAAAAATTGCCCAAATAAAGCACCAATCTCTTAATATTAAACTTAAAAATACATTTTATTCTAGGCATACTGATATTTTGTTGTTGACAGGCAATTGGTGATGGTGGTGAAGGTGTGGGGGGGTATGAGATGGGGTGGGGAGACAGGGACAAAAAGAGGCCAAAAGAATCAAGGGAAAAACAACAGGCTAAAAAAAACTAAGCCCAAGGCACAGATGGGTCCCTACTTTTTCTTAATTTCTGCCCTCTTTATGATTACACCAAACTGCCATCAACAGTAGCTAACATTTATTGTGTCCCCACTGCATGCTAAACACTTTACATGCATTAACTATTTAATCCTCATGACAACCTATTGAGCTAGGAAATGCTATTAACCTTCCTTCTATGATTGAGGGAATGGAAGGACAGAGATGTTAATGAACATTCTCAAATTCAGTAAGTGGCAAGAAGAATTTGAATTAGGCAGTTAGGTTCTAGAACCCAGATTGCAACCATTAGGCTCTACTGCCTTCAGTACAGTGATAACCACATGGCCTGGTTTTTTTTGTTTTGTTTTGTCTTCTGGTGTGGAAACCCTTTCATTACACACACACACACACACACACACACACACACACACACACACGCACACTCACACACTGTAATTCCTTAACTGTATTCAAGGCCCAACCCCAACCAGGCTTAGGAAGTGAAGGGGGTGTCCCTTTTAATGACATAATAGAATTTGTGTCATAAAGAGCTGGGTATTCAGCTAGGTCAATTTGTATTGGGTTGAACTAGACCCACCAATGCAATTGAGTTGCCAAATTTCAAGAGTTCCTTTGCTCTGTGGAATGGTATGTTTCATCTCTCTTCAGGAAAGGACAGCTCCTTAGAAGAATGATTTTTTTAAAAGCTCATTGACTCAGGAGCCCAGGTCAGCTGCGGAGTTCTGCATTGCTCTAACCTCCCCATACCACCTGGTTCTCTCCAGACATGCAGTCTGTGAAGCCACAAGGCTTTAGTGGGCTGGGGAGCTGTCTGTTAAAATGCTAAATTGACTGCCACCCACCCAGTCCATTTCTGCGTGTAGAAGGATCTGAACCTAAGCTGGGTGAGTGAATTAACCCTGTGCCCTCTTGGCCTCTCAGCCCTCTAGGCAAGCCATGAATCAAATGGAATCTTACTCATGCTAAGAGCTGCAGAGCTGTCATTCCATTGTGCTTCACTCAGGGCAAGAGGTCCCTGGAGACAACATAATGAGCCAGGGCTCCTAGGGCAGGGGAAGCCACATTACTGAGTGTCCTCAGCACCATGGCCACCATGGAAGCAACATGTACTGGCACGTTTCTGGGCAAATAACAAGATTTTTTTATTTGTGTAATGAAGGATTATGTCTAAACTCCCCAGTGACTAACAGGAGATTGTCAACACCCAGGTGGCCATTTTCCTGAGAAGCTGAGTGAGCCCTTCTGCTGTGGAGTGCACAGGGGAGTTTTCCAAGTGGAAATGTTGCCTCATTGCCGCCCTGCCACAGAAAATAAACAGGAGAGGCGTTCTGGATCAGATAAGGCCATTACTAGAGAACCGTGGAGAGCTCATTTGACCCCTTCTGTCTGTGACCCCAGAGGAAGGAGGGAAAAAAAGGAAAAGAAACTACCTTCTTGATAAGGAAGGAACTTGTGGGCAAAGTGTTAACCTCCAACCTTCATTGCTGATCTGGAGAGAATGTTCATTTCTCTTACCTTTCAAGGTGCCAGCCCCTGAGCAGAGAAGACTAGTTAGAAATTAACAAGTTCTGTTCTCTGAGGGAGTAAAGGCTAGACTGGGGATCTCCTGGGATCTTTCTCTTCCTCCCAGTCTGCCATCCCTTTCAATGACTTTATTCATTTATTCAATAAATACTGAGTGTCTGCTTTGTTAGGCACGAAGGATAAAATGGTTAAAAGCAACCCACAGACATAAATCTCAAAAGTGGTAGAGCTGTAATTTCTCAGGAAACTTACATATCCTTCTGAAGCCTCAGTGTCCTCATCTGTATCATGAAGATAATATTTAAATAAAAATGAAAGAACTGTTTCTGAGATCATTCATTATTTAAGCTGCTGAATATACCCAGCATTAAAATATGGGCCACTTGTAAGACATCAATGGATTCTGAGCAAATGGAAGGGTCCAGAAATCAGAATGGCAGCAGTTATGAGGAAAGAGATTCAGGGGGCAAAGCTGCAAAATCAGATTTCCAAGATCTCATTCCTGAATCATACAAATTTCCATCGGTGTCCTCTGGTGCTGCCAACATTTGTTTTCAAGATAAAATGCCTTGACCTCAGATTAAGTGCTATTATTGTGAGTTGCAAACATGTAATCCTTTTCAAGCAATTTATACTGCAGAGGTATGACTGATTATTGATGACCTAAAGCTGAACCAAGACCAGCCATAAAATTAAGGAGGCCACAAAGAAACTTCATGCACACACACACTCCATTTTTTTAAAAGGAGATGAATAACACTATTGTTTCTATCCAGTTCAAGGCAATTTTTAAAAATTTAAATTGATTTTAGA
The DNA here is from genome assembly GCF_000147115.1 of Myotis lucifugus. Taxonomy (NCBI): domain Eukaryota; kingdom Metazoa; phylum Chordata; class Mammalia; order Chiroptera; family Vespertilionidae; genus Myotis; species Myotis lucifugus. The sequence goes on from NW_005871140.1 coordinate 3,790,769, forward strand.
GCTAGAGGAAGGGAGAGGGATAGAAACATTGATGAGAAAGAAACATCATCGATTGGCTGCCTCCTGCACACTCCCTACTGGGGATTGAGCCAGCAACCAGGCATGTGTCCTGAACCAGAATCAAACCGTGACTTCTTGGTCCATAGGTCAACACCCAACCACTGAGCAATACCAGCCACGCACAAACTTCATTTTTAAACCTGATGGCATTAGAGCTAAGAAACCAGTAATGTCTAAGTTTTGCCATGTCAGTTACCTTTCCTCTTACCAACTACAGAGCCTCTCTTTAAGGGGAAAAAAAACCTCCACAGTAAAAGGAGAATGAAAATACAGTAAAATCCTCATGTAATGTTTAAAATAAGGTTAAAAGGACTTGTATGCATGCATATAAGCATAACCAATGGACACAAGACACTGTGGGGTAGGGGAGGCCGGGGGAAGGTCAAGGGGGAAAAAAGAAGACATATGTACTACTCTTTGTAAAACTTTAAGCAATAAAACAAAATTTAAAAAAATTGAGTCACATAAAATGTGGGGATGTATATAGTGAGGTTAAGCAAATGACTGGGATAAACTTGCTAAGAGGATGGAAGCAGTAGTGCCATATCCAAATTTGCCTTATTCATTGGACGTGCTACCTCATTATTTAATATTAGGTAAGCCCTCGCACAGAATTCTCAGCTATGAGCTAAGTTGAAACAGATGTCTTAGGACTTAAGACCCCCAAAATCTAAATTTTGCATTTAAGAGCTTAACACTGTGCCTACTGAAGGCAGTTGGTGAATTAGCCATTAATATTATTGCTGTTGTTGATATAGCAAGTCATCCATAAAAGTTGGATTGAGCCTTATATCCTCAGTAAGACTTGCAAAATCTAAACCAAAACTGCTTGTAATGTACAAATCAACAAGTTTTTGCCATGGATCAGAATTTGGTGCAGAGCTCTGAGATATCAAGTTCAAGGTGTTTTCTCTCCTTCAAATGCCTGTATGCCTGTTTAGCAGGACTTCTCTCTGCTGGGGTTGACAGCTCTTTAGTTTGTTTTCCAAAAGGAGTCCCGTGCACGTGGGGCAGAGGTAGGCACAAGAGGCAGAACTGAAGGCTCTTTTCATCAATTCTGCTGCTCCAAGAGTGTCCCATTTTGAAACTCCACCACAGTACTGATTATCAATATAAGGGTAGCAAATCGTGCTTGTGCAGATTTCAGGAAAAAGAGAAATCTGGAAATAAGTTAGTATCAAAAAGGATATTGTCAAAAAGCCTTGCTCCACAATTAATGCCAAATACCATTAAGGTGTCACCCATAAACTCTTCTTCCAAAGCTCGGACATGGACACAGACCTCCCAGAGATGGCTGCTGGGCTCCAGCGGGGTCACTATGATATTGAGCTGCTTCTCTCCTGGCCTTGATGCTGGAAATAGAAATATGAGTGGTGCAACCTTTCCCATTGTTCTCAGCCAAGCTCATTTCTCTCTGTCCCTATGTAACCCAGATATGCTTGGAGATCAGGAATTGGACTGTAGCCATCTCTATGGCCCATGCTGTTCTCAAGTTCTTGGCACAATGTCTGCTAATTCCAAGGGCTTCTGTTCAGTGGTCCAGCTTCTCAAGCCACGTGTATTGTTTTAATTTTTCCCGTGAACCCCACCTTCCACCCCACTCCCACCACCATGGAGGCCTAAACCTCAGTGCTTTCATGTCTCCAGGAGAAGACCTCATACAGTGGTTATGGGGATGACATTGTGAAGCACACCGCATTCTCTCTTCCCTCCTCCCCTCTACTCCTCACCTCCTTCCTCTTGGATTGACCCCTGGAGGATCCAAATTCCTTTTCTGTATCACACTGAAGCCTCGGTACAGAGCCTACATTCTCACTTGGGTCCCACCCCAAGAGAGCTCATCAAGCCATTCCTTCTAACAATTCCTGTGGTTTCCCTTGGAGAAATTCTGGGGAGCAAAATTTCCCCATCTCACTCTCAGAATGAGGTCTTTCCCAATGAGGTGTCTCGGTGGCTCCTACAAATGGTCCCCGGGAAGCCACCTCCTGGGCCTGCAGGATGCCTGGTCATGTCTGAGTCTGCAGCTGGTTCTCACATGGCCCAGCCAGCCCCTGGGACTTCACTCTGAAACAGGGGGATTTGTGAGGATATTTGGGAAGTTAAGGAAGCTTTAAAAACACTTTCATGAAAAAAACAAAAACCATCAACAACTGTGTATTGATGAATATTTACTCTAAAAAGAAACAGAATCTTAGAGGGTCTCACACTCTGCCTCCACCTCCAGCCAGACCTGTGTTTGTTTTGTTTTGTTTTGTTTTGTTTTGTTTTGTTTTGTTTTGCTTTGCTTTGCTTTGTTTTGATAGTGGAGTCAAGGACTGCAATGAGGAAGGAAATGCACTGGTGGGCTCTGACAAATGAGACCTAAGTTCCAGTCCTCTCCAGGCCACTAACCGGTCAGTGTGGCTTGTGTGAAATGGGAATTTCCCTAGCTTCTGCGGATTGTGATGGGGTCACATTTCAGCAATAGTTCAAATTGTTTCTGCCTGCTCAGGCAAGACCCCAGTCCACTGTGTGCCACCTCCACTCCAGCCCCACTACCAAATACTCCTGAAAATTCCTGGTGGGTGTCATATATGTACAACATAAGTCAGTTATGTTTAGGATCTCGGGACACTGTTCCCACTTCAGGTGGCTTCCATAGGGTATCTTACTGTTTTAACAGGCACTACCATGGAAAAGCCACAAGTCTTATGCCAAGAATTCCAAGTGGTCCATTGGAAGGGCTGCCATTCCCTGTGCTCACTCTGTAAGCAGTTTCTAAAAGAAGAGCTTGTAGACTTTTGTCCACAGCTCTGTCCAACGTGGGATACCAGGATAGAGGTTTCACCTGGGTCAGCTTAAGATGCTTGGCTCCTTCCCATGGGGTGAGCACTCTTCCAGGAGACTCATCAGCAGGACATAGAAATAATCGTAGCAGATCATCTCCTCCCTGCCAGGGTGCTCATACAGGCCTGCATCCAGGGATGGGCACATTGACTGAGAGCCCCACCATAGCAAAAAGATGTGGAAAATAGTCTGGGAAATGAACACATCATTTATCCCGCTGGATCTCAGTTTCTTCACACACAGGATGACTGGACTAAATCAATAGTTTTTTAAAAATATATATTTTTTATTGATTTTATAGAGGAAGAGAGAGGGAGAGAGAGATAGAAACATCAGTGATGAAAGAGAATTATTGATTGACTGCCTCCTGCATGCCCTCTACTGGGGATTGAGCCTGCAACCTGGGCATGTGCGCTGACAGGGAATCTAACTGTGACCTCCTGGTTCATAGGTCAACACTCAACCACTAAGCCACCCTGACTGGGAAATCAATAGGTTTTTTAAATATGAGGGCTTCCTCACTTTGAAGTCAGGTTTTTAAAGATATAATTTCATACAACAAAATGCACACTTTTTAGGTGTAGAGTTTGATAAGTTTTGACAGTCACTTAGTCACCACTAGATATGAGCTAGAGAGCATTTTCATCAACCAAAAAGTTTGCTTGTACCTCTTTGTAATGCAACTCCTCCTCCCTCCCCAGACCTGGCATCCCCTGATCAATTTCCTGTCTCTGAAATCTCTCCTTTTTCAGAATCTCATACAATGGAATCTCGTCTTTTCACTGGGGTGGAAGAGTTGTTTATATATCTGGGTTCAAGTCCTCTATCAGTTATATGTTTTGTGAGGGCTTCTTTTTATACAAATACCGAAACATTTCAAGGACTCCCATCTGCTCATAGTGCACGGTACTAAAATATCCTTTGACTGAGAAAAATACACTATAACAAAAACTGCTTTTTTATAATCAATGCTTTAAATGAATTTGTAGTCTATTAATCACAAGAGAATCTAATATAGTTTAGAAAGAGTCATACATGGTATTTACTCAGATGGGAAGAGCTTCCTTTGGGATGTTGATAAATGTCAAATGTACATATATTAAAAAATTTGCATTCAGTTTAGAGGGCTCATAGAAGCCTAACATTCACCATGAACTACTAAGGGGTAGATCCGAGATCCTGAGATTAAACCTCACTGGTTGATTCAGTCCATAGACAGGCATGATGTCAATGTGGGCTCTAGCATCCCTGGCAACAGTTCCAAGGTTCCCCAGACATCCATAATCCACTGTTGGGAACCCCAGCATTGGTGATTTCTGAGGTCCTTTCTAGCTTGACAAAATCTACAGTTCTCAGTATACAATATGACTGAAGGATTCAGGTGACCCAAAGGACACATGTGCCCAGTGCTGAGGGAAAAAAATCCTTGGAAAAACCAGGACAACTGACTATGCTTGTGATGATAGTAGAAAGGGCAGGGAGAAATAGCCCTGCCTGGGACAGGGCAGGGAGGGGGGGCATGGAGGTGGGCAGGTACAAGCTTCTCTTTTCAACCCTATCTGTACGTGTTTTAGGAGCTGAGATCCTCTCTCCAGGTGAGCTGACCGGGTTTGGTTCAAATCAGCTGGTCCATGTCTGCCGTCTTTCTGTGGGCTTCACTGCAGACTTCTCTAGCGCTTCCCATGAACACACTTAATTGGCCATGTGTCAGCTCAATTGCTGAGCTGATCTAAGTCATGATGAATCTTTCCTGCTCTTTGCCCCTGGCCCCAGCTTGCCACATAATTCTGTATCATCAGCACTCACCATGAATTTACATTTGTTCTTTTTTTTCTGGGTCATTTATAAAGCTAGAGGCAGAAAGAGCCTGAGATACGAATTTGGAGCAACTGTGTTTTAGCCTTTCCACTTTGCTTTTGCATTTTCATAACAATAGCAGACATAGAGTTGTGGGATTGGTGGATGGAAAAGGGGATCACAGTCAAGAGATACTTTAGAGACAGATTTGGTAGTTTGATGGGGAAGTTGTTGAAAGAAAGAGATCTCCAATGATTATTGGCTGAACAACAGTTGCAGGGTAATTCTATCAACTACAAAGGTGGGGATCAGGTAGCGGTGGTTCTCAACCTTCCTAATGCTGCGACCCTTTAATACAGTTCCTCATGTTGTGGTGACCCCAACCATAAAATTATTTTCGTTGCTACTTCATAACTGTAATTTTGCTACTGTTATGAATCGTAATGTAAATATCTGATATGCAGGATGCATTTTCAGGGGTCGCGATCCACAGGTTGAGAACCGCTGAAAGAGCGAGAGAGATTATGAATTCCGTTTTGAAAATGTTGGGTTTTGAGAAGATATCCAGGAAGAAGTTAGATAACAGGTCTGCAGCTCAGATGCAAAGACTGGGCTGGACACAGGCATTTGGGAGTCATTGGGATGCAGCCGTTGGGAGTGGAGGAACTTGTCCAGGGTTTCATAAAGGGTGCTCAGGGATATGAATGGCATGTTGTCGTCATCCTTTCCAGCAGGCTATTGCAGTGACTGAGACGTATAAGTTTCATGTCCCCCATGAGCAAGAAGCCTGTTTCTACTCTGCAATGTGTATGTTAGAGGGCATATACTTTTGTATTTTTTAATTCCCTCCAAGAGAAAATCTATGCAATACATTATCAAGCAGTGCAGATTAATGAAATGGTGTTTGAGAACTGCAAGAGAGGACTTACATGCACCCCTTACAGCAAAATTGCCCAAACCTCTCCTCCGGATGTGGGTGTCCAATCCTTAATTGCCTTTCTCCCACCATCACCAGTGGCCTTCATT